>NW_004955447.1:12797291-12829104 GCF_000276665.1 Chinchilla lanigera
TTTTGGTTTTTCTTCGGTACCGGGAACCGAACTCACGACCTTGTGCTTGCCAGGCAGGCGCTTTTTGCTGCTGAGCTAAATCCCCAGCCCCCAAATTTCTGCATATCTTAAAGCACTTCATATTCTTACCCTAGAAGAAGCCAAGTTATTCCGGGAGAACAAATTTCCTTGCAACTCTCTTGAATAGTTTGGTACACTAAAAACATTTTCTAGATATTAGCCCTCAGAGGAGTAGCTGACAACATTTTCCCTGTTCTGTTGATTGTCTCTTCACTCTGTTAATTGTCTCCTTTTGCAGAGCTTTTTAAATTTGATCCCATTGTTGATTCTTGGTATTTTCTCTTATATAATCAGGCTGCTGTCCAGAAATTCCTTGCCTATACCTATGTCTTCAAGAGTTTTACCTTCAAACAGACTAAGTATTTCTATTTTAATGTTTAGATCTTTGATTCATTTTGGTTTTAGTTTAGTTTACAGTGGGAAATGTGATCTATATTCAATCTTCTGCAATTGGACAGCCAGTTTTCCCAGAATAATTTTTTAAACAGGCTATATTCCCTCCAGTGTATGTTTTTGGACCCCTTTTCAAAGATCAGATGGCTGGGACTATGATGAATGTAATCATTATGTACTGCAAAGGTGTGCTAATAAAAGTAACAACTAAAACAAAAATTTTACAAATTGTCTGGTCCTTGTTTCCAGTTCTTGGGATAGAGCTTCTCTACCCTATGGAAGTGACTGAAGACCACTGCTTAGTCATGGTATTCGGGAGTGTGCACTAGTTTATTACAGTCAAGTGTCTCAGTCAGGTTCCTAGACAGCTTCACGATGGAACCTTGCCCAGAGAGGCACACTACATACCTAGAGCATTAAGGCTTTTAGCCTCATAATCACCTGACCCCAGCGTCTGAGGAGGGCAAAGAAACTACAGATTAAGTTTTTGTTAAGTAGGCAGTGACTCAGTCTCACCTATAATTCCCATGAATCTTTGAATTTCAGAGTTCAGTTGAGCTACTTGGCCAGTGAAGACGTTAGTGTGTTAGGAGAGCGATGCATGTTGATTTCCCTGATTCCACTATAGAGCCCCACAGAGAGCGTCTGAATCTGACACACCCCAAACCTTGCCTCAGGGCTCACTTATATAAATCAGGGGATGACTCCTGATTTATATGATAAAACTTGATGCTTACAATACATCTGAGTCTTGTAATAAAATTATGATTTCCATAGCCCTTTCCTAAATTCTGTGATTTGATGTAATGAAATATTGAAACTAAAAGAGCATGAAGGACTTTCAAATTTGTAGCCAGCTGTCCAAAGTGTGAGCTGCTGGAGCAGCCCCAAACTTACAGTTAGTTTCCTAAGTGAAAGAGAACTGTAGTAGGCAGTGCTCTTAATCTGTAACATGTGCACTATCTCTACAATTCAGCATTAAAGCTGAATTACACATAAGGAGCTCTTTCTCCAACCCTGTAGGTAAGGTAGGTATACTCTATGTCTGTCTTTGCTCACTGAAAACTGAGAAACAGTTTTAATATTTTATGCATCAAAACAAACTGATGTTAATTATCAGAATAAAGTATTGACATCCTTATATAAGGGCTTGGTACCATCACTGCAACCTACATATCCTTAGGCTTTCATTTCTTAGAGATATTTAGCTACCTTTTTCTTCTGCAATTATAACTTTATTATTTTGATCAATTAATGTTGATCTTTGTGATGTCTGATCTCCTAATTCAAGGCTGTCTTCAAATAATCTTGTTATATTATTCTACTGCAAGATAGTTTCTTATACCTTTTTATTATCAGTAATTTTAAACATTTCATAATCTCAAATTTACTTCCTATAATATGTAACCTATAACCAGCATTAACTATCTTTCTGGTTCACTTCTTTTGGTGCCAAAACATCTACAATCTTTCAGTAACCCACCATTAAAACACAGGATACTGCCCCAATTATTTCTGTACTTTTTGGACATTCACTCGCACATTCTTCTCATTTCAATAACTCTTCCTCATCCACATTCTGAGTCTACTAAGAAAATTTAAGCAAGAGCTCTATTTTCAAATTAGGAGAGTAAGGCTCATAATGGAATCGTTAAATAAGGTTTTCACAGGAGACAGAATCTAAGTTTAAATACATTGCCTTTCACATTTGCATCGGTCAATTGCTGCCACAAAATGCTTCATAGCAAAATGTCTCTAGATACAGATTATTTTAGTGTTTTATGTCAGTGTTCTTTGCAGCAGCTTTGCTGGTGTTACAGTTCGCCTGCCTCAACCACTCTGTTCATGATGGACCTATCCCTAGTCCATTGATTTGCTTCAGTTTTGCTCTACTTGTGATTGTTTTAGGATCTAGGTTTTGCTTTGGAATCATATATTGTGGCAATTTTTTAGAAGCAGGGGAAATGGTAATTTTTAATCCATATCATAAATCTTGGAAATGAAGAAAATTCCAAAATTGTTCCTAATATTATGGGAAAACCTACATTCTCAAGTGAGAATTTTCTTCCCCTCAGATCCTGGTGATTAGCCTAGCAGGCATTTTTGGGTAGAGTGAACTCACCAGCTTCAAGCATTCTGTTACACTTGTACTACACTGACACCATAGGCTCACTGCTAAGGGAAAAGAAGCAAAACAAAATAGGACACACCTTTTCCAACATTTTCAGAACTAGCTTCTTTAGCCATTATTTCCATAAATGTTTCCAACCGGCTAAAATAGGTGATTTTGTGATAAGACAGCTGACTTACTTTTCCACGCTAGCATGGATAAAAGTGATACAAGGTTGTAGGAAGAGAAAGTAATTACCAATGTTTTGTGGTGCAATATAGGTGACTTTTATATATCTATAGCTTGAGGTTTTTCACCCTGACAAACCAGGAATTAATATTCCCACATGTCTTTCCGGGCAGTACATCACACAAAACCATGTCCAGAAATCCTTCCAAAATATACTCCTTTCTTTTTCTTAGCCTCTGTGTTGGGATTTGTAGATAATGTGTAGAGCAAAGTAGGCCATACATTCCTGACCTTGTGAGATACAGCTCATATACTGAAATGTCATGGCTGGGAAAAAAATGGAGAGCATCATTTTCTCTCCCTGACATTTTTCCACATCATAATTCACAGGTACTTCATTAAAGATCAAAAATGAAATAGAGTAATAAGACTATATTGACAGGCTCAGTGAATAAAATTTAAATCTATGTAATATATTTGAGGTTGGATCCTGACATTAAAGTTTGAGATTTGACATTTGGATATATAGATATTCATCATGAAGATATTTAAAATACACAGCAAACGCTCACAGAGAAAAGAAAAAGTTTACAATCTGAGTTGTTATTAATGAAGGCAGTGTTAGTACTGGAGGACATCTCTTTATTCTAATCTCCATAGGTCTAATTATAGATTTCAAGCGATATATACGTAAACATAAAAATCACAAGCCAAATTGACAGAAAAGTAAAATATTCAAAGGATCTAAGAGTAAATCAGTCATTAGGACAAAACATTATAATTTATAGTTATCATTTATAAGACAGCTTTAGCAAATTACTTTTTATTTCTATAATATAACACTGACAGATATATCTCTTCCTGTTCAATGCTATCATGCTTTATAAATGCTTGTTATTCTCTTTATTTCCCCTGAGAACTGACTGTACCTTACTTCCTTGGCCGTTCCTGCATTATTCAGTAATCTCCCTCGCTCCGTCCTCATCTCTGTGGACCAGCCTGGTCTCCTATCTCAGTCTCACCAGAGCCATGTGAGAGACTTGGGGAAAAGTCTGCTCTATTTTTGTCCTTACAACCAAAGTCAACATTTCTTTGCACAGAGCTTCTTCACTTGATGGATATGATTTGACACAGCGAGCCATGGAAATTCCACTTCTGGGAATTTTCCGGAAGTGGTGATTGACCAAGAAAATAATTGAAGATGTATTTATGATGACATGAATGAAGGGTATGAGATGATAACTGCTCCAAAGCTGCCAAGACAGCTTTTTCTCAGCAGAGGTTTTATGTGAACACTTGGAAAATTAGAAAATTACTTACATTTTTGTCGAGGAATATAACTAGAATATTCTAAATGCTTAAACATTTTCAGAATTCTACACTTCAAAGTAAAAGTTACATTTCTTCCCTTGATTTACAAAAAGCAATAGGATGTTTCTTTAACTGCATAGTCTCCCCCTCTTGCCATGAAGAAGAGGAGTTACTGCTTGGCGGAACCCAACTTGCTGGAAAAGCATTTTCCTCTTTCTTCACCCTTCCCTGTCTTGGTTTTTCTCTGTACATTTCATTCACACTCTCTCCTCACTCTCTCCTTGATTTGCCTGCACGGATATTAAAACAATCTCCAGTTAGTACAGTTGGCAAAAAGCATGCATTTGGATAATTATATTATTCTCTCTTTCACTTGTGAAATAGTCATGTTAGAACAGAATCATCAAACTTGTCAAGAACTTTATACTGTTTGTATTCAAACTGTGTTCATCTGGTACAGTAATATATGATGTTAACTACATATTAAGGTTAAAATTCCTATTTTAGGATTACAAAAGGTCTATCCCAAAAGAAGAATTGCAGATAATAAGAAGAGTAGCTAACTTTGCTAAGTAATTTGATGGATGATGAATGAGTATCATATATTTTACTGTACAAACACTACTAGTTGAAATGACAATCTTTAATACAGGTGAAAACACAGGATTTAAAGAGGTCACTTTCCAATGCTACCCAGCTAGGAACATCCGAGCCCTGACAGAAAGCTAAGTGAATATTGCAAATCCCTCTCCAACCAGGATAAACACACTTCAGATATTCTAGTGAAGTATTTAGTGATTCTAAAAGCAATGTCCAAGATGTACCTTGCTGATCTTCCAGAAAATGTGATTTTTTTCATGCAAAGACATTCAACCTGATGATTAGTTTTACAGTCCAGAATATTTTACAGTTAAAAGCCCTTTAAAGTAAATAAGTGAAAATCTTTCCTATTTGAAAATTCTATCACTCTAACACCACACTAATTTACCATCGCTAAATTATATATCAAAAGGTGATGGCTTTTCTTGTGGTCAGAACACACAATTGAAGAAAGTGGCCCAGAATACATGCCAGAGACAATAATCAGGCATACTGAACAGTACAAGGTTTTTGAAAATTGCCCAAAGTGCCCCAGGATCACTACCTTTTCCTCCCCGAGGGTGTGCAAGCACAACCCAGCTCCCTTCTTTCCAGTGAGCTCTCTATGGCTTGGAAATCTTGTTCTCGTCCAGTTCTAGACTTCATTCAGAACTTTCATTTTTAAAATATATTGCTCTTATTTTATTTATTTTTATAATATATTTTAACTATTACTCAAACATTCCTGTCCTTGCAACCTATTCCTAACTCTCCCAAGCAACAGGAAAATATCTTACAATTGGCATGAATTTGTATTCTCAATACGTTTTGCTACATGTATATTACTTTAAGAAAACTCTTTGAGTAGAAAACACAAACATAAATGCTTATGTTCTCTCAAAGCTTGCCTATTATATTTAATATCATATTCACAACATTGCTACTTTGTATATCTCTAATGTAAGTTCACTTATCTTTGTTGTAAATCTTCGTGTCATTACACTATAATGGATCTCTTCTCCTATTTTCTCCCATTGATGCCTTAAAGTTGCAAGTGAAGAAATGACAGAGTGCCCAAAGAATAAGAAAATACCAGTAAATCTAAAGATATATAGAAATTAAGAAATATACTTAGCCAAATCCAAGACCACAAAGTTTTATGGAAAAGAAACAGCTCTGGGCTATTATGAAACTCGGTATGATGATTTCGTATTCAAGTCACAGCACTTAAAGTTGCCCAGAGATGACCTGATTTGTTCAATACAGGCATCAGAGAAATACCATCAGAGTGTTCTGAATTTAAGGAAAAGCAGTAAAATATCACTTACACATCATTATTTTCTCTGAAACAATTCATCTTAGTAGTAGATTTAATTGCACCTATATATATGCAGCTATTTGCAATAGAAAAAACATATGGCAATCTTTTTGGTAGATAGCCAGTACGCTTACAGGAATGTTTCTAGAAATCTAAAAATTGTGCAATAAAAATATCATTACATTAATTTGTAATTTTTGTCTCTCTGATTAATCAATTCAGATATCAGATATTAAATATAGCCTCAATGTTTATGATGATGTCTTGACACCCAATGTGATGTTACGAAGAGTTAGGTTCTTGGGAATGCAATTAGATTCAGATGCGGTTATGAGGCTGGTGCATCCCAGTGGAACAGAAGGCTAGACATCCCCACGTTCTCTTCTGCCATGTGAGGATTCAGGAAGAATACAGCCCTCTACACACCAGGAGGAGGCCTTCATCACACGCAGGCTGTGTAGGCTCCTGATCTGGGCCTTCCCAGTCTTTAGAACTGTGAGAAATAAGTGTCCATTTTTGAAGTCACCCAGTAGTGTATAAAAGCAATCTAAGTAGACCAAGGCCTCTGGCTTCAAATAAAATTGGGATCTTTGTGATTTGTAAAATTGTATCCCTTACCCAAAGCCAGGGCAAACCTTCAGACTCAAACCCAATAGGTAACTCTATATTGGCTTGTGCTTTTCCCAATGAGTATTTCATATTTATCCTAACTAAGTAGAATTCATGACTTCTTTCTCAAACTGCTGCTTCCGTCCCTTTTCCACATTTTCATATATAGCAGTGTCAGCCAATGAAATATCGCATGACATATTTTCGCGCCTATGAACATTCCACCAGTTCCTTCACTAACGGCCAATATATCAGAAGGCATTTGATAATCAATCTCCAAATTAAATCCTAAACTTGGCCATTTTGGTGAAATATTAGCTTGAGAAGTTATCTATCTTTAAGATTACTGAAATTTTCTTCCTCTCTTTCTCATTCTCCTTCTTTCTTCTTCTTTTCCTCATCCTCTTCCCCCTCTTTCTTCTCCTTCTCCTCTTGCCTCCTCCTCCTCCTCTTTCTTCTTCTTCTTTTTCTTCAGTAAGGTCTTTCCGCGTTCTAGACTGGCCTTGAACTCACTCATTTCTGGCTTGCCCCAAACTCATGGTTATTCTTCCTCAGAATTCCAGAATGCTGGGATTACAGGTAGGTGCCACCATGCCTTATATAACATTTTCTTCACTGGTCTCCAGGTTACCATTCTTCTTTTAAAATTTGCTCACTAACTGTGAACCACTGTGGAATTTCATTAAAAACTTGATTATATCTCGCAAATAATAACTTCTTATTGTTAGAAATGTATTCAAATTGCCTTACCAGCTGGTGCAGTGCGCTTAAATCACACTAGTCCTTGCTTTGTTTGTTTTGTCTTGTGGCATGTTTTCTCCAAAGACTATGCCACACTGGCTGCTTCTTTATCATTTTTCTGTAGCTGAGGTTGTCTCTTCTGGTCCTTCCATATCTTTCACCTTTCCACGCAAAATTTTCCCCTTTAGACAAGACTTTCCTATCCTTCCCTGCATTGCTTCCCCAGGAATGTCAATGTGCATTTTTTGATAGCACTTATCATTCTCTTTCCCATTCATATATGATAGTAATATACAATATAAAGTTACATTACTGTATTTCATAGTAAACTTTGTTAGATTATCAACCCATCGACTTCAGTACTGAATATCAATATACTGTGGAGATATGGCAGCTTTAAAACATGGCCCCAGAATCATACATTTCACACTGAGTCTTTGAATTTCACACTGAGGGACAGTTATACTTCTCTACTCTCTGATTCTGGGAGTTGCTGTAACTGATCCAATTCGTGGAGAATGGTAGAAAAGTCATCACGTGATTGCTTACAATTGGACATACAAGGCCCTGCACCACTAACCCTTGATCACTTAGCTTTTGCTTGTGGAGCCCTGACTGAGTCATGCTGCTGCAAACCCATGCTGAAATAACCTTGTGACAAAAGTCAAGTTTGACTTAATTTCAAGCAATCATCTAAGCTGTCAGAGCTCAGGAAAGTCAACATGGATGCTATAGAAAATCCTGGGCTCTAGATGCTTATTTTTGAATGCAGTGCAATGCAGGAAAGAATTCCCCAGACAAATTCTGCTGAAATTGAAGTAGATAATGACATACATATCAAGACAGTAAGACTTAGAGTTGGCTTGTAGCACTCTTGTGGATAACTGTAACACAGAGTCCTCTGTGCTATATTATGAACAAAATCAGTAGATTCTGGGATTTACAGTAGGCAGCATGTTGTATGAGAAAGGCAATAGAAATGAAAGTAAGACACACAGATACATAAGAGTTATGTAAAAGTAAGCCAAAATAGCCACAAAGAAGAAAGGAGCAGAAACAAAGGAGGAGACAAACAGTCGAAATTATATTTTTGAGTATGCACTGATTTATATTGTTTTAATTTAAAATTATATAAAATCTCATACAATTAAAATGAAATTAACAAAAAAACTCTCTCTATCTCTTTCTGCTGGTATGACAAAATGCCTGAGACCATGTAGTTTATAAATGATAGAAATTTATTTTGTGTAGTTCTTGAAGTTGGCAGATCCAAGACCAAGGTGCTAACTATTTCAGTGAAGCTGTGTCTCTGTTCCCAAGATGGCCTTGAACACTGTATCCTCATGGGCAGAAAAGCAGAAGGGTGGAATGGAGGAAAGATTCCCTCACATGCACGTCTTTTATAGGATCACATTGTTAGTGACAATCCTGGTGAGTCTGTGTCATTGCTAGGCTGAATTATATTTCACAAAATTTGATTTGCAGTTTTCTCCTTGGGTTGGCTCTAACCTGACTCTGGACCCATCAAATTATCAGACTCCTGAAGCAAAATATATTTTGAAAGATTTGATGAAGGATCTGGCTTCTGCACGATATTCATGTCCCCAAAGTTAAAGAAGAGAAAACAGACACACATTTCAGTCCATTTTGTAGGTTCCAGTCTATCTGTGCATTGTGGACTGACTTTTGACAGATGAATGTTAAGTTCCCATATTAGACAAAAAGGCAGCTTTGCAGAACCTGTTGGACAAATCCCTAACGCTACTTAACCTATACCTTATTATCTATGTTTCCATCACTTATTCATTCTGCTGTCCTATTTCCCTGTTTGCTCCCTGACAAAAAGGAGATAAATGAAATTATTGAAAACTCTGTACTTTAGGAGATCCAAGGATGGATTGCAGGCTTTGATAAATCAACCTATATATATTAACAGATGATATATATTCACCAAAGAGTGAAAAAAATAAGAATTTACCTAAGTAATTTTAGAAAACAGTATTTGTTACTGTAAACTAAATACAATAACAAAAAGAATGTACCTAAACATTATAGTCTAGCTGGCAATCTTATTTCTCTTATTTCTCATCTTATTTCTCACAGTGTAACTTCTGAAGCTCCTTTAGTAAACTACAGCTGAGTAAATAAATAAATGTGTTGTAGATAATGTACCAGATTTTTCACTGTCAGAGAAGAAAGGCATAAATTAGCGTACAGGGATACCAAAATAAAATCTGTCCTGCTGAGTACAGAATATTATAAAATCACATGTATTGTTACGGCAAAAATTCGGGCTGTATTCCTCAAGAGACCGAAGAGAACAGACAAAGTTTTTAATTTAGACCGGTCACCTCTAATCCTGACTTGCAAGTCCGGGAAGTGGGCATGGACCTGTCTTTGTTCCCAGGTTATATACATTTTTGGTTTCCATAGTAACAGAAAGGAATGTTATAGCCCTGGCCACATGTTGTTTTCCTTGTGCCATGTAACCGGGTCAGGCTCCGGTCATGAGCCCAACCACAATGATATATACTTTCTGTACTCTGTTTTATATGTCCCCCTTTAGATAACCGTACATTTACTTTATGGTTACAATGTTTACCTAGGGCCAGGAGATGGAACTGCCCAGGCAGGGTCATGGAGGGTTAACGAGGCCTAGGCGCCCCCTTATCTTGGGGAGACATTCCTGGGCAGTGTTGATCTGGGGAATTAGTTCTTACACTGTCCCAGGAGGCTTCCCAAGGCACCACGTAGGCTTTTACCAAAACTATTTTATCCAAAATAATATGCTAAGATTCATTGCCCCCTACAGTATCTTAATATCCAGATATTCAAATAGATAAAATAATTATACAGGCATGTATACATGTAGAATAAGAGTATACATAAGTTAATACAAATACATATATTCAACTCATTGAAAATTGTGGGGTAATGTATGGATTTACTTATTTATTTATTCATTTATTTATTGTTGAGGTGTTTATAATTGAAATCTGGGCTGCACACATGCCAGTAGCTCTCTAGTACCAGAGTACATCACCTCCTCAGTGTATGATTTTGCTAAAATCTTCATTTGAAAAAGAAAAAACTGTGGCATGTTGTCCTCAGAAAGAGATGCAAGTTCCTTCTTTTTAGTACTGTAGAGATAATTTGACTGTGGAAGAACACAAGCATGCAATTCATCTGAAGAATTTTTATAAATGCTCTAAGGTCAAACATATGACTGACAACAAAGTGTATCTACTCTTTGAGATAATAGTTTTTGCGAAATCATTCTGACACACAATTGTAATGAAAATGTATCATTATTATATAATAGAAAAAGCATACTGATAGAGTAGAAAAATGAATTTGTGTGTTTTGATTAAATCCAAGCTCTACACCAACATATTTGACAACTTTCAATCATTTCAAAAGCTAGGCAGTTTTCTCATCTTTTTATTTGAAATAAAATATTGATCACAAAGGGTTATTGCTAAGGCTCCATAATAATGCAATCTATGTGAAAGATATCATTTTAAAACCTACAAGCTAAAGGTAGGTTAGCTTGCCTCCCTTTAAAGGTAGATAAACTTATTGATTATTTACCATTTATAGAGTGTCTTTCCGGGTGTTGGGTATAAACTTGAGGAAAGTATAATCTCACTGCAAAGATAAGCCATAGACATAAAAAGCAACAATATATTACAATTTGCTGATTTACCAAAACAAGTAAGCCAGATACTGAGTTTATATAATTCAGAGAAAATGTAATAATATAGATGTGATACTTTCTTCATTTTTAAAATGACTGTATTGAGCTATAAGCTGGAGGTGGTCTGGGCTCTTAATAATCTTTGCACTTGGGGCAATGCACTGATTAAATGGCTTACTCTCCAACACTTTCTTTAGTAAAATCTAGAGCATCACAGAACACAGAGCAGAACTGGGTATGAGTTTACACTTAAGGACTCTGGTTTTTCTACATTATGAGGACACAATATTCTTGAGTAAGTGAATCTTTGTGGATGTAAACTAACAAAAGTCTTTTAGGAATAACTCTCAGTGATTTAGAAAGTCTTTGTGTGCCATCCAGCTCATATATAGATATTTTTATTTACAAGAAATTGCATATCTGAGAAACAGTCTGATCTCGTTCAATCTAAAGCAATTGTGTCAGAATAAACCAAAAGACTGTCCCGTTACCATACTGCAGATACCAAAAGATTGCATTCACTTTATTTGCCATAGGAGAAGATAGGATAAATTAATTATCATAGATTTCCTGAGAAAAGGTTTGGCTAAAATTATATAACCACAGGTACCCATTTAATTAAGATCCAAATTCTTAATTTAAAAGTACATTACTTCCACTTTTAGTAGATGGATACCTGCCTAATACACGCTTGTCTCTGTCCAGCCATTCCTCGGTCAACTGGCTCATTGCTCGATGTGTAACCTGACGTTCCAGCCTCTTACTCTCCTCAGCCCACTGAGACTCCAGGCTTTTCAAATGAACTTCCGTGTGTTGGCAAACAAGTCAACTTGATGGGTTTATGCACCCTAGAGCAGGTATTGACCTAGATACCTAGGGTAGAAAGAAAATATCTTTCCTCCTATGATGGACTACTCTGAGATTAATTCTGTACAGCACCCCAAATTGCTCAGTGAGGATCAAATAACAAATACCACATGGAGATCACGTTGGCCATGGGCCTCATATTGTCATGTCCACCATCCTGCCTCTTTTCTCTAAGTCATTTTCCTTAGGGTCACATCCCAAAATGAAGTATTTTTCTAATAGGTCTAATCCCATGCTCTTCTTCCAACTGAGGCACAAACTACTGTTGGCTTTGAATTTTTTTGTTTTTAACAAACTGCATTTGTGTATTTTATGAGGTCAGTTAACATGTTACATAAGTATAAATCATTCAAATTGTGCCTGGAATCATCTGTTCATTCTAAGCTTTTAAAAGTTAATTATTTTTAGAATTATGAGACAGTAAACTGATAGTTTTACAGATGAAGTAAGATTAGTGGTGCTAGCCTGCAGATAGAAGTTTTCTTATTTTTCTCCCTGTCAGCAGAATAAGAGACATAAAATGCAGCTAACATTCATGATAAATAAGGTCTAAGTACTTGAGAAAAGAGTATTTTCTTTGACAGAATCAAGAGTAGGAAACACAGAAGAACAACTATAGATAGTGATTATTTCTATCTTTAAATCATAGTACATTCACATTTCTTTTTTATTTCTTTTATTCAGTTAGTACATGTTTACAGTATATGATGATACATGTATCATGGGAAATTTGTATGTGCACAGAACACTGACAACACTGGAAACTGGTCGTATGTGTGAGGGCGGGACAGAGCAGGAGTGCCTCAAGCAGTCAGGCTATCTCAATCCTGAGAAAAGCATCCTGCCTAGAAAATTCAGTCATTAGCTGCTAGGTAACCTTGCCTTGTGATATTAACTTTGCAAGAGTGTAAGTAAATGCCTTACTGTTGTTGTTCAGGTCCTCCTACCCATCAGGTAAGAGGTGTCCTCCACCTGACCCAGATCTTGTCTCTTGTCTTTATTTTCCTCATACCCACTGCCGTTCCTCCCCGGGGTACACCGAGAGCATGACGAGTTCCCAATGCTGTATCACTCACGTCCCTCTCTGCTCCTCCGATTCTTGGTCCCCTTCTCATCTGCAAAACTCTATTTCCACTTCTCTCCCTCAAACTTTTTCCACTCCCTCTCCTCCCTCCATCTCTTGCTTTCTTTCCCAGTTGAACAATCCCTCCCTACATTCACATTTATCACTTTGTATTTGTAAAATATTTTAAGTGCTTTGTCATATATCAATGTCTCAGTCTTCAGAACTATATATTATTTTACTTGTACATTTTGTACACATATTTCTTTATTCTTTATTAATCAAGTTTATTTGGCACATTTTAGGTGTACATAATGATTACATTCATCATAGGGAATTTGTACCTGTACAAGATATAACTTACTTTTTCCTATTCTTCTACCTTTTCTTCAACCCCCCTTCCCCTCATTTACAAAAGCTTTGTATCCACTTTTTCTTCTTTTCTCAATTTTTCTTTTCCCTTTCTTCCTTCCTCCTCCCCATCCCTAGTTCTCATCTTTAATATCACAAGGTAAATTTTTATGTTTGTACTTCTTTGTCTCAAAAAATCACAATGAAGTATATATAACAGAATCTATAGATATAGTGTAAAGAATTTCTTAATGATATTTGTGTGTATATAGAGGTTTTGTTATTTGAAATCAATAGGAATGAAGTTTATCAAGAATATAACTCTTTTACTGAAACAATGAAATAATGGAAAAACCAAAGTTAATATACAAGAATTATCCAAGAACACACAATATGCTTTCTTTAGTGTAGAGCATTATTTTAATTATACTTATTATCCTCTGAGCCTTAAAGGCATAAGCTGGTAGATCATTTCTTATAAGGTACTGGGATTCCAAAGGATTATTCCAATTCATGGATTAGTACATTTCTGCTAAATTTAAACTAAAGCTACAACTAAATCTAAAACTCAACTCCATTACTGAGTATGTTTGTTTTGGTAGTGGATTCATTACAGAGAAAAAAAGTGCAAAGCTAATTTCACTATGTTCTGCTACTTTATATATATCTGACATAAAATACAACTAAATAAAATCTACCTTTAGAGTTAACGTATTATTTCAATGTACCAGGACACATCTATGAATTAACAGCTAGTCATCCATGTGTATGGTTGTAAATTGTAGACATTTAAAATTATAGTAGATAAGCACTCATTATAGAAAGAATTTACTCATCAAGTATTTAAGTTTACCTATTGTTATTCCTAATATATAGCAGAAATCAACAAATATTTATAAAAAGAATGAATGAGTCAGCGCTGAGTTTTTGAATATTTTCTTTGGCTTTCTATTTACATACGTTTGTGAATTGAATAGTTTAATTACAGAAATGTTTTATTACCAATTGTTTTACCTATAGTATTATGGTGCTATTATATATTATGCAATATGGTGATTTAAATTTTGAATGAATTATTTACAATATTCTTACTTTATTACTTAGCCTTAAATATTTAAAATCCTGATAATTTTTGACAATCTAGTTTCAGTGGACAGACCTGTTACTACTTTCTTATAACACAACATAATGCCATGTCTTTTATTTCAAGAATAATGCCAAAATGTAAATATGAAAATGTCATTCCCTTTTAGACCTAGATATAATTTCACGTATAGATTCAAATTTCCTTGAAGAGTTTTAGCATTGGTGACATTAGTTCTCTAAATTTCTTGTAGAATTCAACAGTGAATCCATCAGTGCCAAGTCTTTTCTTTGGTGATAAATTTTTAATTACATTTTCAACTTCATTGGCTGATATTAGTTTATTTAGAACTTTTATAAGTTTTCTTGATTTAGTTTTGGCAATTCAATTGTGTCTAGGAATCCATCCATTTTTTTTCTGTGTTTTCCATTGCATTAGAATAAGTTCTCATAATAGGTATAGATGAGCTTCTGGATTTCTGTGGGATCTGTTGTGATTTTCCCCTTTTCATTCCTAATTACTTGAATTTTTTGTTTTTTCTTTCCTCTTTTTGATGAGGTTGGCTAATGGTTTATCAATTTTATTTATTCTTTCAAAGAAACAACTTTTCCATTCATTGATTCCTTGGATTGTTTTGTTAGTCTCACTAGCATTAAACTCTGCTGCTATCTTTATAATTTCCTCCTTTGTATGAGTTTTGGGTTTCATTTGTTCTTTATCTAGAAGTTTGAGGTTCAATATTAGGTTGTTTATCTGAGTGTGTTTTGTTTTCCTAATGTCAGAGTTTATTACTATAAATTTCTGTCATAAGACTGCTTTCATTGAGTCCCATAAGTTTCAGTATGTTGTGTTGGCATTATCATCTAACTGTATGTACTTTTAATTTTGTCTCTAATTTCCTCCATGACCCATTGTTTGTTCAAAAGTGTGTTGTTTAATTTTCATCTGTTTATGTAGTTTTTATGATTTCTTTTGTCATTTATTTCTAGTTTAATTGCAGTATGTTCATATGAGATAATTTCAACTTCTGTATATTTACTTAAACATGTTTTGTGGTCTAATATGTGGTCTATTTTGGAGAACATCCTATGTGAAAATGAGAAGAATGTGTATTCTGATGTTTTGGGGTGGAACACTCTGCAAACATCCCTCAAGTCCATTTGTTCACAGTCTTGCTTTAATTCTGATATTTTTTTTTTTATTTTTTGCTCTAGTTTATCTATTTGTGAGTGTGGGGTATTAAGTTCCCCAGTACAACTGTATTAGCTCTTATTTGTCTTTTCATGTCTGTAAATATTTGTTTAATTTAGTTGGATGCACTATTGTTTGTTGTATATATATTTATGATTATTATTTATTCTTTGTGGCATCTTCCCTTAACAAGTGTGTAATGGCCTTACATGTTTCTTTGGATCAGTTGTTGCTAAGAGTTTATATTGTCTTCAAATAGAATAGCTACACCTACGTTTTTCTAGGTTCTTCTAGCATGGAGAATTTTTTTTTTTCATCCTTTGACTTTTAGTGTATGAATTTCTTTTTGGGTAAATGTATTTCTTGAATGCACCATATTGTTGGATCTTGTTTCTTGATCCATTCTACCACTTTATTTCTTTTGATTGGTGAGGTGAGTCCATTTACATTAATGGTTATAACTGATATATAATAGCTTATCTTTTCCACATTATTTTTCTGTTACTGGTTCACTCTCTTTCTCCTCTGTATAGTTGCCTGCCCTGCTTGGTGGCCTCTTTCTACTGGTGTTCATGTCTTTGTGGTCCTTGTTATCTCTTCCTAATTTATCTATTAGAGCATTCTGTAGAGCTGTTTTGGTGTTCATGAATTTCTTCAGTTGTTCTTTTTCATGGAATATCTTATTTCTCCATCAGTTTTGAAAGATAATTTTGCAGGTTACATCAATCTGGGTTGAAAATGTTTGCTTTTAGGGCTTGAAATACCTCACTGTAGGCTCTCTTTAATTCAAGGGTTTGTGTTGAGACTTCTGCTGTGATTCTGATGGGATTTCCTTTATAAATGATTTGTTTCTTTTCTCAAGCTTCTTTTAATATTTTGTTCTTGTGAATTTATGGAATCTTGATTATTATATTCTTTAGTGTCAATTTCTTTTGGTCATGGTATTTGGAGTTCTATATTCTTTATTTATTTTTATGTCAAATTCTTTTCTTTTCTTTTCTTTTCTTTTTTTGTTTTGTTTTCCAGAACCAGGAATTGAACTCATGACCTGACACTTCCCAGACAGGCCCTGTGCCACTGAGCTAAATCCCCAGCCCCACTGCTATTATTTCTTTGAAGAGATTTTTAATGGCTTTTGCACTGTCTCTAGCTTTCACAATGACTCCAATCAATCTTATGTTGTTCATATTTGCTTGCTCTTATATATAGTGGGCTGATTTTTCATGGGCCCTTCCTGTTTTTAAGATATATATATTTTTTTCCTGGTTGCTAGTAGCATTTGTGTCTCCTAGATCTAATATTCTATCAATGCTTTATTTCAAACTGCCATATATACTTTCAATGGAGTTTTCATTCTCCACGATTTCTGTTTAGATATGTTTCATTGATTCCATTTCTTGGCTATACTGGGCATTTATGGCTTCTATCATTCTCCTCAGCTCCTCTATTTCTTTTATATGTGTCTGTTTTAAACTCTTGCATTTTGATTTTATTTCTTTTCTCATCTTAGATTTTATTTTTATATGGCCTCTTCCATCTGTTTTTTCACTTCTGCTGCTATCATTTAAGAGACATCCAGTGGTTAGCTTCTGATTTCCTCTATCTCTTTATTCCGTGGACTTGTCTTGGGTTGGCTGAGCATTTTGGGTTGCATTTTGCTTGTTCCTGTTGTCATTTTCTATTTTCTGTCTTTTATTTTATGTTGTTTCCCTGTTGATTCTTTTAGGTTTCTTACATTAAATAGCTTTATCCCTGGTGTCAAGGCTTTACTAGGAAATGTGTGTTCCTCAGAATGTCTTGTAGATATAGGTGGTTCTTGGCCTTTCTGTCTATCCCAACAACTTACCTTCCCAATATGTTAAGACTGTGGGTGGAATTGCTATCTATTTGACTCAAGGCCCATTCCTTTGTTATTGGACTACGGTGGTAGTTATGACCCCTTAAAATTTCAGAGTTCTTGTGCAGGGGAGGAAAACTGATTATAACAGTATGATATCCTGGTTAATGTAGTACAGTTAGCAATAACAATAGGCAGAAGAACATCCTGGCTGCTGACAAACTGTGGTAACTGTTAACCTGATATATTTAAGCATAGGAGTAAGTTCTACACTTACATAATATAGTCCAACTTATACTAGGAACTTGTATGCAACATTGTTGTACTTAGTAAAGTGATTTTACCCTGTTATGGGAGGTTTAAGAGGGATATGGGTATGATCAATAGGTGGATGTGGTGAAATATAGTTAAATATATTTGGAGTAAGACTGCAGGGCATAGGATGAGCATACAAGTTTTGGATAATTGTAGGATACAAGAGGGAAAGGTTGGAAGAGAAAGCTTAGAAGTGCTGAAGTGAACTAGAAAGAGAAGAGATAGTCTTTTATTCACAGAAAAGTTTCACAATATCAAGAACATAGTTGATGAAAGAAAGGAAATGGATGAGTGGAATAAAATAATGAGAAAGTTTAGAGATTTAAGTCATGAACAAGGGGAAAGAAGGTAGAAAACAGAGAAAAGAAAAACAGGAAAGACCAAAAGAAAAAAACAGGAAACAAAAATAACCCCACATATGGCAAAAAAATAACAAACATAAGGAAAGAAAAACCAAATAGGTCAAAACAGAAGAGAGAGAAAAGGGAAAAAATAAAAACAAAACACAACAAAAACTACAAAGCAAAGTACAAAAACAAAACTCTAATCTAGCTGACAGCTAAGATGAAAATTTGTGGGACAGAGAAGAATAAATGTAGTGAGATTCCTCTAGTGTCTACAGTTCTTTGGTATGTCCACGTCTGATCCCAGAATGTGGTGTATACTATTTTGCAGAGTTTCAGTATGCTCTTTGTCTCTGAATTTAGTGGATGGCATGAGATTTCTGTGGCTGAAGTTCTCCCCAGTCATTTAAAAAGGAAGAAAAGAAAGAAAAGAAAAAAGAGCAGCCCTGCCCTTTCTTGCTTATTTGTATATATCAGTCATTTCATGATAAACATGTTGCATTCATCAACTAGATTACTGTCTTTAATTTCCAGTCTTTAATTTTATTTGGTCCTGACTACAATCAAGATATATGACAAGAAAAACAGTAATAATAACAATACATTGAAAAGATTATTAGCTTATGAGGAAACTGTTCTAAAGTGTGTGATGACAAAATGAAATTACCATGGCCAAAGAGTTTATTTGTATCCATATGTGAAGGTAGTTTTGAACCAAGAACAGGGTTAAATTAACTCATACCTCCCTCTGCTTTCCAGGTTCTTTCTTGTTCTCTTAGTTATTATTCCACAAAACTATTATTGGATACATATTGGGGTTATGCCTTATAACTAATATGTTATAACTATAATATATTGTAAATCTCTATAGGAGATTTATAACATATTCTGAATAGCAAAATAGTAGTTATTGAGCACCAGATTTATCAAGGAATTATCTAAATGTCATAATTCTTGGTTTAGAGTTTAGTAGCAAAATATTGTGGCAGAACGCATGTTTGAACATCCCACTGGTGAATTTTCATTCTCCAAACAGAATTAACCATACCCAAACTTTATTCATCACTGATATTATCTACTATGGGAATAAAAAACTTTGGCTGACTAGTCCTTACGAAATCAATTTTGATGACTTTTCATGTCTTGCTGTGATCTTACATGATCAGTGGCCAAACATATTGTTCTTCCTAGACAAATGCCAAATCCTTGAGTAGCCTCATAACTGAAGCCAAAGACTAGAGCACTGGTGTTCATAATTTCTCACAGGATTACTTTTAAGGTAAAACTCATCTGCCTAGATTATGACAGATCAGTTCAGTGTTGATCAAAATTATACAGAGACATACCACGTAGAATATAGTTTGGTGTAGATGTGGAAATAGATGTAAATATATAGATACATGGGAAAGAATATACTAAGGGCATTGGCTCAGTTATGGAGATTGAAAGTCCCACAGCAGGCTCCCTGAAAACTGGAGAGCCAGGGAAGCTGGTAGTGTGACTCAGTTAAGATTCAAAGTCCTTGGTACTGGAGTTGATTGTATAATCTCAGTTCCAGGCCAAACACCTGAGAATTGGGGATGCACTACTGCCAAATATGCTAAACTCCAGAACTCCGAGTCCAACAGCTAGAGAATCTGGACTTCTCATGCCCAAGGGAGGAGAAAGATGTCCCAAACCCAGAAGACAAAGAGCTAGAAAACTTGCCTGTCTTCTGCCTTTTCCTTCTATTCCCTCACTGAATTGACCAGATGCTTCCTACCCACAGGGGATGACAGTGGGTCTACCTTATTTCTTCAGCTGATTGAAATACTGGCCCCTTCAGGAGAGAAGTACCCAGAAATCGTATTTGTATCAGCTATCTGGGTATTTCATCTAAGTTTACACCAAAAATTAACTACAATAAGCTCTTCGATTTTGTTAGAAGCTAAGCTGAGTTGAAGAACTCTGAAGTGTTGAGTGTCACAGTAGAAAGTTAAGATAAAATAAAGAACCAATCAAGCTTTCAGTCACTCATTACAATAATATGAATAAGATGCTCAATCAGAGAAAATGCCTTGTCCTCCACTGTGCATCTTACTAGGGGTGACGCAATGGAAAGTCAGTTGGATCTTCACAGGTATGAAGAATCTTCTCAATGCAGAAAGAGCCCTAACCCAAAACTCCCTGCAGGGAAAGAGAAGAGGAAGGATAAGGTGTCCCAGGGCAGAATGCATGCAATTTTTCAAAATTTACATATAATTGAGAATGCTGGCTTAAATATCCTCCAAGTTTGTTTTCTAAAAGTAACTATATACAATTCTGGATGGTTAGATTGTGGCACTCATTCAAACTGAAACTATATCAACTCATCACTATGTACAGCTTAAATACACATAATTTTATTTATAAATTGTATATCAATGAAGATTAAAAAATGAGAAAGCATTGTGCAATGCGTCACTGTAAAGAACAAGGTCTTCAAATCTTCTACTTTCGTTTATAAAACGCGATGGGTAAGGCTGCTGACAAAAGATGCCCAGTAAGGAAGCTTGAATTGCAAAGTATAGAGAGGTGCAAAGGCTTGGTCGGCCCGGACACTGAGACCTTGACTCCAGTGTCATTCTTTTGTCGGTAAGGCAGCTTTGCCGACAAAATCCTTCAAAGTAAGTCTTGTTAAACTGCCTATGAATGAGTCGAAAAATCATAACTGTGTGTCTTTTCCAGAAGGCAAACTCCTCACCTTTTGGATATGTCTTTCACTTTATGACTTCTCATGCTATACATACCTATAATTCTCTACAGGGTCATGCTTTCATGTTGCTATTTATTCTGTATCTTCTGCCTTGCCCATTCTTGCAAACATGTCATATATATATATATATCCTTCCTTATACTTCATCTCATCATTGTTTACATAATAATCTCTCCAGGAAGCTTCCTCAACCTACTAATTAGATTTTCTTTTAGCAGTTTGAGCTTTGTGAACAAACATGGTATTCAGTTCTGGTCAACATCAAATATTCCCTGTGATTATTTTTGTCTTAAAACTTTATGCATTTTTTCAAGTTTAATACTTTATAATTTTTCCAGTACACATCTAAAACTTGAGAATAAAAATACATTATTTAAGAAATGGTATGGAATTTATTTAAACAAAAGAAGATTCTAATCAATATATTTTCTATAACACATAAAAAATTTCTTTAGAAGCAATTATGACCCTCAGAAAATTATATCTGTATTAAATAGGTATCTACTGTACTTTCAACTCTTAGTATTTATTCAAATTTGTATTGTCTTGTCCTCTTATTTTTTTAAATGATTGGCATTCAGTTATTTGAAAATAGATACCAGTATTCCTAGTAAGTATTTTCTCCTTTAGCTGTTAAGATGTGGATAGTTTTTAGATCTTTTCTCACTTCAAACATTACTGTTTTGATGTTCTTCTATCTCTAAATATTTCTACCAAGTTTAATCCTCTGAAAGAACAAAATAAAATGATGTAATCTTAGCTTAGCTCACTAGAGCCATATCCACTCCCTTGATCCTATTCCTGTACTTCTTATCCAGATTTGTTATAGAGTTCCATAAATTGCATTTCAGATATCTGAAAAACTCACATGTGTTAATAACTTTTCTCTTTAATGCAAGAGATAAGTGAGCTCTTTAAATGTGTGTGCATATTTAAGATATATACTAAAATTTTCCTTTTGTCATTTTTAGCAAATACTTGGACATTAAACCTTTTTGTCTTCTCTACTTACATTTTTCTCCTAATATTTACTCTTTAATTCAGATATAACTTTGTGATATTGTCAATCAAATATAATATGTGCAGAGGAGTCACTGGCATCTATTAGAGTGGGGTATTATGCAATGGAATATAGTGAGAAGTAAAAGAGCGGCATATTCCAGAGTCCTGGATCTTCTCTTGTGCAAGGTTCAAAGAATGTCAGTATGACAGTAGTAGGTGTGGCTATTCCATGAACTGTTTCTCATAAAAATATTTTTTACATAAATACTTCCAACTTGATCCTTTGAGAACTTATTTTAAAAGACTGTGTCCCTAATTTTTTGATGGAATTCATTTAGAAATTGGATTTGTGACACAAAAATTCCTGTTAAATATATCTAGATGGAATCCAACAGAAATTAATACTATATGTGTATATGCATGTACTTTTAAAGCTTCATTTAGTCTGCATCGAGTCTTTGAAATAGGTATCAGGTGAAAATCAATTTCATGATTTCCAAGTAATATTTAATAATTTAATGTGTCAAGAATATTTTATTAATTCCCACTGTAGCTCATCTCGTCACATGACTATGTGAATTTGCAAATGATTTTTTAGCCTGGAGAAGAGCTACAAAATCATTTGCAGAATGACTTAACAAAGACAATGAGGCTCCAAAAGTAGTGACACTGAAGAGACATTTATTTACCCTCAATTATGAATCTGCAAGTAATTAAATGAATAATTTAAATCACACTTTTAGAAATACACTTTTAGAATTATATCTCATGCAGAAATATAAATACAGAGGCAAGTGGAGCTTGTGACTGTTGTTTTTTCACAAATGGCTCTGCATCCAGAGTCAGATTCCAATCCAGCGATGAGCGGAGATGGTCAGGGTGCGGAGTCTGGCTTCGTCACATCCTGTTTATGCTTCATCCTCTCATATTCATAGTGGCAATAATAATTGCTCTGCCTGTCCAATTTGGAAGATAAAAGGAACTATCACATCTAACAACCGAGAGCAATGCCTGGCACATAGCGGTAACTCAATAAATGATACTGATATTTTCTTTGTGCTACTGCAAACATCAAAATATCTCTGTTTCTTCTCTTTTTTAATTTAAAAGATTAGCATTTTGTGATATCTTAACTGTTTTGACAATTACTTTTAACAGTAAAAGTACAGAATTTTAAAATGCAACCTTTCTAAATGAGCTTAGAGTAGCTCCTGATATACAGAAGGCTTTAATGAAGTTTCTAATGAATAAAGCCAGAGTCTGTGCATTCTGAAACTCCAAGCCTAAGACCTCTTCGTATGCCACTCCGCTGGATTCTCTGAGTCTCCCTCTGAAGTCCTAATATTCTGGAGTAGGAAAAGAATAGCAGCATGGAGCGGGTTGGATCTCTGGTTTTACCGTAGTAGCAAGTGTATCCGGATGGACAGAAGTGCCACATTATGGAAGTCAAGCGCTAAGACAACAAAGCGCAAGAAGTAGTTAAGGTCCTGAGTCCCAAATAAGTATGTGAGGTTCCCTGGCCGTGGCAGGAAGGGCAGTATGACTCGTGGTGAATTCTGGATTGGGCCTTACTCATCCACACCGGGAAGAGTATCAGGGCACTTGCTAGTTGGTGAGCAGAATGCCGCACACAACTGTGTTCAAGAAAGATTGAACTGGAAGACAAGCCGAGAATTGAACCCTAAGGAAAGGGGATCTTACATGGGTTATTAAGATCAGAATTTAGGTATAGGGAATCAGGTGATATCTCTTACCATAACAAATTATAGATGGATTTTAGGAGAAAAGACAGTGTCCTGTAACTCCCAGGGGTAAGCAGAATTGACAAGTTTGATGGCAGCGGTTGTTATCCTCCTCTGATCCTGGTGTAATGATAAGCAGAAACTCTTAGTGTAATTGAAGCTTATTAGGACTTATGTAATATATTATTATATTAAAAACCTATATCTGGTAATCTGAGCAACACTTTGAAGATAGTAATATGTAATACAACAACCATTGTTAATTTCCTGTCATATATTTTTGAAATTCTGATCATTTTTATTGTTTTTGTGTTTTATTTTCTTTGTTTTTATTATTTTGTTTTTGTTCTTTTTTCTCTCTCTTTTTTTTTTGTGGTTTTTTTTTGTTTTTTTTCCATTGCCGGGTATCGAACTCATGACCTCCCGCTTGCCAGGCAGGCACTGCTCCCCTGAGCTAAATCCCCAGCCCTCTTTTTTCTTTAAAATAAAAAAGTTAAATTAAGAAAACCACAACTTCGCTGAAGACAACAATGTGTAATATAACAACTACTGTTAATGCCTATCATTCTGTGTTGAAACCCTGTATCATTTTTGTTGATTTTGCTTTGTTTTGTTTTTGACTATTATTGCTATTTTGTTATTATTTTTTATTCTCTTTAAAATGAAAAAAAGCCAATCTAAAAGCATTAATAGAAAATATTGATTTTACTGAATCTCTCCTAAAGTTATAGGTTAGAGGACACTTTTCATATGACATAATTCTTACCTTTAAATCATGTCATATTCTCTCTGGCCATTCATCTATATTTCATCATCTGTGTGTCCACATGCATAATTTCTTCCACAGCTCTTCTTATTTTTTTATTATTCAAGGACATTAGGTATTAATTTTCAAATTACTTTTTCAAACTAACCCTCCCCCATTCATTTGATATGTTTGAGTTATATACTATATAACTTAAGTTGATGAGAAAAATTAGAATGATGTTCTGATATTTTTACTCTTGTAATTATTGAAGCACGGTCGTGATTAGATTTTCACCACTGTATGAGTGACACAATGTTCTTTTCATTTAAATGGTATCGAAAGTATCATCAACTCAGATCCAAATTGAGGACAACTGAATGAGTTTACGCTTCAGCTCAGCTCACCTGCCTTTGTCTGTGAACTCACTCTTTGGAAAAAAGTAAGTGAATGAAGTACTGTGTCATTGCTGATGCCTAGACTGGTGAATCTACATCTGTACCTGCACCTGTATCTGTGTCTATATCTGTGTCTGTATCTGTATCTGTATCTGCATCTGCATATGCATCTGTATCTGCACATGCATCTGTATCTGCACATGCATCTGTATCTGCACATGCATCTGTATCTGCACATGCATCTGTATCTGCACCTGCATCTGTATCTGCACATGCATCTGTATCTGCACCTGCATCTGTATATGTACATACATTTAGATCGAGATCTATCTACCTATCTATTTATCTATCTATCCATCTATCTATCCATCTATCTATTTAATCTATAGATGGATAGATTTTCCATCCCTTAAGTAGAAGAAAAATATATTTTTCTTCTTCTTGATCCCAGAAAATTTTTATGTGAAATAAGCATAAAGACTTGAAAAAAATATTTATAGGGTGGTTGTCCTCTTTGCATTTAATATAACTTGATTCTCAGAGGAAAATACAAGGGTTTTAATCATTGTTTTTTTTTTTTTCTTCTGGAGTAACTCACACACAGTATTATATTTAAATATTTTGGAGGAATGATGCCTTTCTAGTGATAGGATTTTCAGAAACCTCACTACTCTATCACCTGTTCCTCCCCGCCTTCCTTTTTAGACTCTAGTATTATAATTCTAGGAGCAAAACGTGCATCATCATTAACATAATTTGGGATTTTCTTATTGCATAATTGCATAGAACTTAGAATTTGGCAAATATGTTTTATAACAGCTGTTAAGACAGACGCATATCATTTTCTATCGTTATCAGAACATGAACGCATAGTATAAAATCGAGGTCTTGATGCTAACATACTGATTTAGGCCATATATTTGTTCCATAACTTGATTATACTTCTCTTCTTAAAATAATTGGAATAGATTAATTGAAATCTGATAAATTGTAGGCTGAAAGTAACATGCCTTGTTTATAGTTTCCTCAAATTGATTTTTAGACAAGAGTTGTGGTATTATTCTATAGCTCAAGGAAATATATTTTATCACAAAACAAGTTAACACATTTCTATAAGAATTTAACATTAATTTGAAAGAATGTCAGGAAGGTCTTCATATTATAAAAAGTTCAAAATCTTTTGTCAATTAGGTTGACATATATTTGAATCAGTAACTTAATGCTACAGTGGTCTCGGGATCTAAATTAATAAACCAAGGCATCAATTTAGGCATAATTTTGCAAAAGGAAAAATGGGTCTCTAAATTTGATTCTGAATTGGTCTCTAAATTTTTCCCTAAATATGACTTATTCTATTGTAAGGAATATGGTCCTGGACATTTTTTGTGCATCTCTTCCTCTTAACATTCAGTGTTTGGACTAGATGTTGTCTATGTTCCCCTTTAACACTTTTTTTTGTTCGAATAAATATTAGTAGTAGGCAATTTTAAATGTGGTACTTAGAAGTATATATGCATTCTTGAAATTATTATTATTTTGCTGTTAATTTCTGTGCAGTAGAGTTTAAAAATGATAATGGCATTGTCAGTACTATAAGCTTGTGGCAGCCTATGTCATTATCCAAATTTCCCTTCTGAGATAATGTTGATGAAGTACTCTTAATTGAGTTAGTTGAAACTGTGCTTACTTTTCTCGAAACATGTAAAATCTTTATGATTAACCAAACCTTGAATTATCATACGCATGATGGTAGCATCTTAAAATGCTAGCACCTTAATAACTTATAAACTGTAATTTTATTAGAGAAGAAGGTTATGAGCTGTGACAGTGGTTTTGGGTTGCAGTCTGGGAGCTTGTCTCTGAAAGTTTTGCCATCACTGGTCTAGGAAGTCTCCTTACCCTGGTTTCCTGTCACACCCACTGGAGGAGACCATATTCTGATTGCTGTTACCACAGAATAGCGTCTTGGTTCATTTTCCATTGGTAATAACGCAAAGGCACAGACTGGGTAGGGCATTAAAAATGGGTTTGTTTTGAATCACAGTTCTGGTCCACAGTAAGGGGCTGGCTGCATCATATAACAAGAGAGAGTGAGTGTGTGTGTGTGTGTGTGTGTGTGTGTGTGTGTGTGTGTGTGTGTCCTCCTCTCTCACTCTCTGCTTACAAAACCACTAGCAGTCAGTCATGGGGGTACCTCCCTAAGCACCTCTGTAATCCTAATCACCTTCAGAAGGCCTTGCCTCTAAATGCCCCAGGAGGACTTCTACCATCTCAATACCTCACAATGGGGGCTAAGCTCCAAAAATGAGTTTGAAACCTCAGCAAAAATTGTGTATTACTTTCGAACTCATATAAATGGAATTTCATGATTTGCGTTATTTGACGTTGACATTTTATCTTTTAAAAAAGTACTTTAGATCCATCCAAGGCATTGCTGAATAGTACTGAATGTTAATAGCACTAAAATTGGCATATTCATTTTATCCCTGGTACAAGAGTCCTCAGAGGACCTGAATTAAATTTGGTCAACAAGAGAGTCTTTGTCAATATGTTCTTAGGTTCTTGTTCCTTTCAACATTCTTGTTCCTCTGCTTGAAAGAGTTCCCCCGTGTTCTTCCTGTATTTCATGAAACTTCCTGTTCTTATTCAGATATAATCCATTTGTATGACAGCTTTTATTACTAACCTAGAAGCAGTGCAGTACTTTTTTCTTAACAAAGTAACTTTTGCCAATCCCATAATTGTGACATGCAATTTAACCTTCTCCTCCAATAAACTCTGGCTGAAGCACAAAGAAGCACAAAGCACTTCAGCAACGCCTTACACCTTATTCATAATTTTAGTTTTCACTCTATAGCAAAGTGCACTAAATTGGTTGCCAAACTGAATTTCTTGACCTGTTGCAGTTGGATTATCCTCAAAACTCCTTCGGAATTTTGGGTGTCACCAAATACTCTGTGGAACTTGTCATTCTCAGCTATAATAACTCATTTATGAGCACTCGGAATTTAAATGAATGTTTTGGACCAAGAATAGTAATTATTATGGAAGGAAAGGCGATGTCAGTTCCTGCTTGAAGGATAATGAGAAATGATTGTCATCCAAAATAGGATGGCAGCATGCTTGCTGCCATTTATGTATCACTCTTTAGTTTGTACTTGAGTTTATATTGTTAATTTTCAATTACAATTGAATTTTCAGTTGCAATCTTTTCTTTCTTTCCTTCCTTCCTTCTTTCTTTCTTTCTTTCTCTCTCTCTTTCTCTCTTTCTCTCTTTCTCTCTTTTTTGTAATTGGGACTGAACCCTGACACTTCTCACTGAGCTGTATTCTCAGCCCACTTTGGTTTTTCGTTTTCATACAGAGCCTTGCTGAATCACTGTCTTGGTTACTTTTCTCTCATTGCTGAGGTATTCATACCTTCTCCAAATGCCCAACACCCAAAATGAAGGAAGGAAAGGTTTATTTAGCTTACAGTTTGTGGAGGTTTCAGTCCATACTTGGCTGGCTCCGAGGCAGAAGATAGCAAAACAACAAGAGCAAAGGGGGAAATGGCAGCTGAACAGCAAACAGCCAGAGCAAAAGAGAGGAATGGCGGCCAGCAGCTTCTTTCCCTCCCTTGCACTGCAAACAGGCTACCCCCACCTAAGGGGCATGTAGCTCTCACATAATCTCCATGCCCTCCTCTTCCACAGGCTCAGGATGTATACAAAGTAAGCACCCTGGCTTCCTGCTGAGTCACTTAGCCAAACCTCCAGACTCCCCAGATTGACACAAGGTATCAACCATAACCGTCGCTAAATTGCCCACGCTGGGCTTGAACTTGCAGTACTGGTGGCTCAGCTTCGTGGAGCGGTGGGAGTACAGGCATGCGCCACTGTTCCTGGTATAATGACATTTGAAAGAATTTTTTTCCCACCATATCTTCAAATATGTGAAAGACAAGCTATTACAGCAAAAACCCCATATTAAACATATTAAATCTTGTTAATATACTGCTCAATTTTTCTGTACATAATAAATATAGTGTTTATTTTGCATTATTATTAGTTTTAATAGGGCCTTATTTACATTTAATTTCTATATATAATTTTCTGATTCCAAATATTTCGAATTCTATCATTTCAGAAATGGACGAGTTGCTAAAAGCAAGTGATAACAGATCTGGGAACAAAATATCACTAAAGGAGTGGGGCTGGGCCTGAGCAAGAGACCCGAGAGGACGAAGCAGGAGCTGCGCGCTGGCGTGGTTGGGCGTAGGTCCCGTTTTCTAAGGTTTGGTAGTCATTATTCCAATCTAGCAACAATTTCCCTACAGTAATCAAAAACAACTGGTTTCTGAAAAACGGGACGCTGGGTACAAGCAGGACCCTGCAGGAAGAGGAGCAGAGCAGATTCCTCAGTGATGCTGACCCGGCAGGGAGCCGAGGGTGCTGGGTGCTGGGAGGAAGAGTTGCAGACAGGACGCGCAGCCAGAGGAGATTCGGGGAAGGACACAAGCACCAAAGCCAGGGCACTGGAGGCTCCACAAAGACCTCATTAGACGCGTGGCGTTTTCTTGGCCGGAAATGAGATATTCATACCTTCTCCAAAGAATGTTTTTGTTCCTTTACAGTTACAAAAGCACACCTGCTGCAAGCCCCGCAGCCCCTAGGGGCTTACTTCTAAGTCAGACTTGCTGCTTGGAACCCCGTAGGTTGACCTCAACTCGGCTGAGATGCAGTCACTTTTGTACATAAAAATCCTTGAACAAAAAGTCCCTTTGGCGGCGTGTTCGGGCCCCCTCCCAGGTGCATTTGCCTGGGAGATGTTTGCTTTTGCTTTTCAGTAGGTGCTTTCTGCTTTCGCTTTACGGTAAAATGCTTTGCCCTCTCTTTAGACTCTCTACCTCGTAATTCTTTCTGCACTGAGAGGCGAACTCACCAGCTGGACAGTCACAATAGGAATCTATCTATCGAGGCCCTTGAACAATACTCACAAAGCACAGTAGTTCGATTTTGTGTCCGGAATTCGTCTAAACAAGGCAAGTAAAACATGACAAGTTTACTAAGCCATCTACTCAACTCGTAAGTCAGCAAATTCTTCAGATGGAACAATTTTCCACCCCATTTTACTGAAGAATAGATGTAGCCAAAAAATGGAGCTAATAATACAGCGAGGAATTGGGGGAGGTTATATCTCATGAACTGGAGAAAATGCGAAAAGTGAAGTAACCCAACCTAGCCAGAACTTGGATTGCGAGGGGACACTATTCCCCAAAGGGAAATCTAAAGGAAGAAAAAAACCAACAATTTTATGGTCAGGTTTGTTTTCTTGAGTTGAGTGAGAGAAATCTAACTGAAGTGAAGGTAACAGCAATGAGGAAGAATACATTTTTGGGGTGGGGCAAGACAGAGAATGAAGCTACATTATATAATTGAAACATCTACAGCCTAGATCATGTTGGATCCAAATGATGAACTCTAGTAGTAAAAATAGGAATATTATACATATTGTATACACATACACATGTGATACATAGACATATATATGTAAGCACACTATAAACATACACGAGTAATATATTCATGATATATAGAGAGACAGACATAATGGTATATATGTGTAGCTATGGATATGGATGTAACTATCGATAGGAATTTTAAAAGATATTGAATTTATCCTTGAGAATAGTTTTTGGGAGCAGTGGTAGGAATGTGAAACACAGCGCGCCTTCCTAAACTCCATTTTCTCTGCTAAGCTAGTTGATTTGATGAAATGGTGCTGTAAACAAAGAAGAAAGTATAGTGTCCCTTCCCCAGTACATTTGCTCTTGCTAAGTGGAGGGAACACATTTATTTTTAACGTGAGCATATAATTTTAAAGGTGGCACATGATAAACACGCATTGATATGACTACTATCCTTGATCTTAACTGGTTCCCCACTTGGAAACGGTGGCGCTTAGGAACATAAGGGGATTGTGCATGGCTGCATGTGGATGCTGTTTTTATTACACGTAAAACACTACAAACCTTTTTGCAGTGGATGAGGGCTAAAGGTTGAGTGTTTGTAATGAAGCAAAATTGCAGGTTCCCAGGGGCAGGGTGGAAAAGCAAATGAACTGTGTATTTAGATCCTTAGAAATTACTTTGGCAATTAAGAGGTGTTCATATGTGTGGTTTCACTGCAATCAGAGCACCCAGTGGAATACCGAGACATTCCTTAATGTATGTTGGCCATTATTTCAGCAATTATAAAAGGCATATAAATGCTAACATGCACATTTCCAGTAACATAGCTTTCAGTCCCTATACCATCATTGTAGAAATGTATTGTGCAGCTTCTTTAAACCCAGCTTGCTCTGCAAGGTCAGGGCAACCAGCAATTCATTCCTTGCAGAGTAACCATTTTATTAGGTAGCGTGGAAGCTGGAGCTCCCTATTTCATTAAATGGCAATTAAGTCATTTAAAAATAATACTAAGCCTCTTAATCAGCTTGTTTTGCTACGTGTACCACAGGGATTTGGCATTCTCTAACGATTCACAGGAAAGGTGCTTCACAAATGCAATCAGTGATTTCAGGCTTGGAATTCTCCTGCCAAAGCACAGTTTTAAAAATATTTCTCTCATGAAAAAAACCATCTTTTAAATCCATTTTCCCTTAAAAAAGAAAAGCTTTTAGTGAACTAATGCAGTAATTAGACACGGCTAGGTAGATTTGATTTTATAGTGATTTACACAAAAAGCGCTGGATCTTAGATGAGTAGTTATGAGTATACCCAAATAAAAACCCTAAATATTTTCACCTTAAACATGTAGAAAACTGCACCTTAAATAACTGCTTTAGTTACATATTGCTGCATAAAAATTCCAAACCTTAGTACCCAAAACAACAATAATTCATTCTTCTCACAAATTCATGTGGTCTCTGATTTATGGCGGTTGGACGGAAGTAATGTTTATCACATGATGGTACAAAAATGACACTCATTTGGGAAAAAGTAAACTTTGAATTTTGAGTTTTGGTCTTTTCTTGGGCTAATGATGTACATTACGAGGTTCGTTAGCAATGCTGGTTGAGTGAGCCGCAGGCTTCCATCAGCCAAAGGATCAGAAAGGGAAACAAGCCAGGTGTGGTGGCACACGCTTGTAA
>NW_004955447.1:12829204-12842849 GCF_000276665.1 Chinchilla lanigera
AAAAAAAAAAAAAAAAAAAAACCCAGAAAGGGAAACAGCTGATACTCAATGACGCATGCTCCTGCTAACCTGTGTGTTCCAGTTGGTTAGGTGTATTGAATGTATTTTCTGTCTATGACATTTTCAATCTAAAGTGATTTTGTCCAGACAAAACTCCAGTCTAAGTTCAAGAGCATGTCTAAACCTGTATGTCTTTGTATATATGTACATCTATATTGGTTGTCTGTGTGTGTATGAATAAACATACACACACACACACACACACACACACACACACACACACAGAATTTCTTTCTCTAGCTCTCTAACTTCTTTCAGGAAAAGGGCATTTTCCAGGAACGCTGGTCTTGTCATCAGAGATAACAGAAAAGATTCTTGGATACCACAGATAAATTAAAGACTATTTAAGGATAAAAAGGCAATTCTTTGAAGATAATAGAAATTTGGAGTATCTATTATTACAATAAACACTAGGATTATTATTATTACAATAAAAAAGCTAGGATTTGGGTTTTTTTGTTGTTTTTACTCCAGAACTGGACCCCAACAAAATGTTTGTTTTCAACTGTTCAGAAAATAGATGAAATCTGTGCTCATAAAACTTGAACCAGAAGCGCAAATCAGGAAAGAGATCGTGGTGGGGGGATTCAGAGCGCAAAGCCTCTGGGTCAGTGAGAGCAGGAGGAGGAAAGGACAGCGGCTGGGGCTCAGGCAGGCGTGGATGGCAGACTGCACCCCAGGGGAGGTAACAGGAAAGAAACACTGCTCCGACATGCTACAGTCAGAATCAGACTTGAAAACCTGAACTCACACGGGTGCTACTTCAGGATCTCTCTCTACACTTCATATATCTCATTTTATTATATTCACAGTTGACTCCCTATCTGCATTTTCCTGATTATAAATTCAACCTACTACCGTTGTTCAAAAATATTCTAAAGGCAATTCCATCAAGTGTACTATGTACTGATTTTTCCTTGTTATTTCTTAAACTACACTTTGTAACAACTATTTCCATAGTATTTACAACGTACTAGGTTTTAAAAGTAACATAGAGATGATTTAAAGCATATGGGACATGGCAGTATGTTACACTGAAGGGAAAGCATTTTGTATATGGGATGCTAGCATCTGTAGATTTTGGGATCCACCGGGAACCCTGAAACCAATTCCCCACAGTTATCACAGGAGCACTGTACTAATGGCACTGACTTTTGTATAAGCAGATTCTACCCACAACATATCAAAATGTCTCAGCAAAACACAAGAAAGTAAATATTCTGAAATATTTCTCATTTATATCTATAGCTCTATCTGTCTATCTATCATGTGTCTTCATATAATTGAACATTAAATGCACCGCTATGACCAGGACACAAGTAGATTCAAATAGGAGGATCCTGCCTCTGGGACCCATGTTTTGCACGAGTTCTCACATATCTCGTGCAAAGCACTCCTTCCGGTGCTTCTGCCACTTGGGACACAGCTATCTTTCCCCGCTAGCACTGTACATCCCAAGACCTAGACACCTGCTCTCACGATCCTTTTGAGGGGCCAGGCAAAATCTTGTTTTATTTCTCTGGAACTTGCTTTAGGGTCATGAAGATAATGATGAAGGTCTGAGGAGGCTGCCACTGGTGATGTTAGAAATGGCTCTGCCCTGAAGGGCCAGAACCTAAGCCGGGCAAAGTTACAGTACAAAGTTACAGTACTTACCCCATAGTTTCTCTCAGGAAGGGGCCAACATAGTCGACTTTTGCATAGGAAAGGATTATTTGCTGTTGATACTATCTATATTTTTCTGCTTCATTTTTACTCAAAATGTGTAGTGGTGGGGCTACTATTGAATAGTTGTAGCACCAACATGAGATAAGCCTAATAACTAAAGAACCTGGGCTAAAAAAGACTTGGTATTCTTTTAAATTTCTATGACATATGGCCAAATATAACATATAGGAAGCATCATAGCAATTCTTTAATTCTCTAGTGGTAGATTTAGCCAGTAATTTTATTTCCATAAAGAAAACTTATGTATTATAATTTTTAAAATCAGTGGATCAAAGCTTTCATATCAAAATGCTTTATTTAAAATATTGATATGTGGCAACCCATTTGGGACTCTTCCTGCTTCTCAGGAGCTACTCCTATGCCTCATTCCTTTTCTCTAATAAATTTCTGTACTCTTAAAAATAAAAAATAAAATAATAAAATGTTGATATTTATTCATATATTTGACCATTTCTGAAAATTTTAATATTTTAGAAAAAATCTTTAAAAATATAAAAAAAGACACCATGCGTGGTGGTGCACACCTGTAATCCCAGCACTCAGGAGGCTGAGGCATGGTTCGAGACCAGCCTGGGCTACAAAGTGAGCTCAAGGCCAGTCTGAACTGCATAGTGAGATCCCGTCTCAAAAAAACAAAAACACAATAAAGCAAAACAACAACAGCAACAGCAACAAAATATGTGTGTATATATATACAGATAGATAGATAGAGATATAGATATAAAATAACCTTGAAAATGTGTGAAAAATACAGTATGCTTATTTTTTATTCTACTTTTCTTCACAAAGTGTTTAAATTTTCTACACTAAATGCAATCTTTTATTGCTTAGATTAGGCTTCTTTTCAGGTTATGTCAAAATGATTTTTAAAGTAGAAAAAAAATAATTATTTTTAAAATAGAAGTACAGGTGATTCCATTTTTTGAAAACTACAAAGCAAAAAGAAAATCTTCAAAAAGTGATATGCTTCAATTTTTAAAACAAGAGACACAAAGTACATTGATCCATGACAAATATCACTGATAAGTTCAAACAAGGTTTATAAATTTTTCATTTAATGAACATTTAATAATCATTCAAAACAAAAGAAATTAGCCAGAAAATTATTCTCATCTAATTAAAAATTATAATAGGCCAAGGAAAATTCTCAGAATCACAGATCAGTTTATTAAAAAAATATTTAATTGTAGATCATGAAATATTAACAAGGAACAGTTAAATACATGTGCAATTTTGGAATTGGGAAAAGTGCTGATATAAACTACAAACAACTGAAACAATTCAATAAAACTAAGATGATACTAGTAAATACTATAATTGTGATATTCTTAAAACAATATGCTTATTTTCTTTTTTTTTTGTTTGTTTTTTTTCCGGTACCGGGAACCGAACTCACGACCTTGCGCTTGCCAGGCAGGCTCTTTGCCACTGAGCTAAATCCCAAGCCCCAATATGCTTATTTTCACACTTCTTCTAGAGGTAATGTCTTTACAGAAAACAATGACATGTAAACTTTATTCTAAATGGCTGAACATAAACAGTGTGTATGTAAATAATTACTTTCTAGGCTGGACAAGTGAAAACTGTCCTTTTGACTTGTCAAGCCACACACTGAGAAGTGAAACCTATAATTTAAATATGCATTTTCTTACTTCAATTATATAATATCAGTGATAAAATATTACTGAACAACCAATGTTTATTTGTATACTAGTGAACCTTTGGATGAAAAAGAAGATATTTTAAATGTACAGGTTTGACTAAGTGATGAATTAAAACAAGAAATAATTCTTGAAATTAATACAAATTTATTGATGATAGCTCATAATAATATTTCCGTTGTGGTTTCTTTTTGGGGAAAAAAAATGTGGAAAGTAAAATTTTGAACAAAAAATGATTTTGAAGATTTTATTAATCTTAGCAATAAAATTCTGAAAATGTTGAAAGGTTAAAATGTTGAAAATGTTGTTCATAATTTTTATTTCAGTTTGTTTCCACTTTTTAAAAGTAAAACGTCTTGATAAAAACACATGTCTAATTTTGCACAATAATTACTCCTTGAAACTTATACTAATCCTATCTTAACTCTGTTAATCCCAGTTAGTTTTCATTTAGACCAAACTTTAAGATTCACAAGACAAGTATGACGGGAACTTTCACTTATGTTCCAGAAAAGGGTTCCTCAAAGGAAAATTAATCCTAATGGCAGCGTCTGGTCAAAATTAATTTTGAAACTTCTTTGCAGTTATTTCATAGGTACTATTGGTTTTGGTTGAAAGTATTAGCAATAATTTACTTAAAAATTCAAATAATTCTAATTTTAGATATTTAACTTTAAAATATTGAAACATAATTTTCAAGTTTTTAAAGAAAAAATTTCCCTTCTGAAATCTGCTTAGAAAATATGCAACAGTAATATGCTAATTATGCAAGAATGCTAAAACAGCGAAATAAAACATTTGCATGGTTCTGAAGACGATTCATGTAAAAATAATCATAAAACTACTGTTACTTTTATTACAGAAATCAATTTTCACTATAAAATTTCAGCAGTAAAACATTGAAGAAACAATTTAAGAATGAATATGTAAATTTAGGTATTGCTTTATAAGATAGTAAATGTCATGATAAATGTGACAGAAGCTTACATTAAAACATGACGTAATGATAAGAGTAACCATTATGTGAACACAATACAATTACTTTTTCTAGCATACTCTTTCACAGGATAAGACTATAAATTAGTATATAACTTCACTGTTTACTTCTACAGACTATTTTCCATATGCTTTACTTTGATTACATGCAGTGCACACATGCAAAGCTCTGGTGCCACAATGCAGGCTAATTCCCTGTTTCCTGAGTGACTTTGTCTGAAGTATAATCTTCTCATCATCTTTGTTTCTATGTCTGTGTCTGTCTATCTGTCTGTCTGTCTGTCTGTCTCTCTCTCTCTTTTTCAGCGGGCAAGGTGATATTCTCATATCACCTTGGAATTAATAATTTATGCATTGTTCATTAATAATTTATGCATTGTTTGACAAAAAGATTTTTATGATGATTATTTGGAATATTCACATTTAGCGATCTTATATTGTCTGATTTAAACAAAACATAATGTTGTAACATTATATATAGAATTTTTACAACATCATTGGTCTTTCAAGAAATGCAAATTAAAACAATACTGAGATTTTATCTCACTCCAGCTAGAATGGCTACCATCAAGAAATCAACCAAATGCTGGTGGAGATGTGGGCAGAAAGGAACCTTTGTTCAACGTGGGTGGGAGTGTAAACTGAGAAAACCACTATGGAAATCAATAAGGAGATTCCTCATAAACCTAGATCTATAAATTCCATTTGTCCTAGCTCTTCCCCTTTAGATATATTCCTAAACGAATTAAAATTGCCATAGTGATATATTTATCTCTGTTTTTATAGCAACACAATTCATAATAACTAAATCTTGGAAGTAGCCTATATGGTCATCAACAAATAAATGGATAAAGGAAATGTATTTGAACACAAGGGAGTACTGCTCTGACATAAAGACAGATACATTTGAGGCCACTGTAGAGAATGGATACATGTGAGAACATAACGTTAACTGAAGTAACTCGGACACACACAGACTTAAACATCATATGGTTTCACTTAAATGAAAGGTTATACGTAAAGCGTGAAATAAAAGACAGATAACAGAGCAAAAGAGAGGAAGAAAAAAGTGATTGTATTCTAAGTGTATTTTTGCTATTTGTCTCTAGTTTCACTCCAATACGATGTGAGAGCACACTTTAAGGGATTTCCACTTCTTCTGATATGTTAAAGTGTTATTACTGCTATGAAGATGGTCTACAATGAATAAAATTTTAAATTCCCAGAATAGGAAAGACTATGAAGCTAGAGACTGGCTGCGTGGTTGCCTATGTTTAGGGAGGAGGGGTTGGGAGGTAATAGCTAGCGGATTCTGTGTTTTGTTTTGGCATAACAAACATTATCTAACTTTGATTGTGGTTATGGTTGTACAGCTCTGTCAATGTGCTAAAATCTACTGACTCATACACCTTGAGTTTGTAAATTGTGTGGTATACAAATTTCAGTTCATCTAAACACATCCCTTAATATTTGTCGAAGCATTACAGAGCTATTTGTAGAACTCTTCACCCTTACACAAAAATAAGTAGCTTCAGTGATCGCCTACATTCTATCAACTTTTAATCATTGAAAACGTAAATTATACGTGTTTTTTCAAGTTTGTAATTATGGAAGTTGATTGTCAGGGCAAAGGAAATATTGTAATTTGCAGGTTGGAGTCATGCGTTCATACCCTATCTCTGCCTGCCCTGCCCCCCACCCAAAGAAAACGTAATAATGATGGTGACCCTTTCAGTGATAAACAGAACAATTTTCCACAATTAGGAAAGTTTTACTGAACAGAGTACCATTTCCCCTAGTTACAGCAAATTATGGAAGTGGTTTTGAGTTGTCTCTGCAGTGATACTCTTCCTCTCGGCAGTAGCTATCGTGTCTCTGGGTGAAGAACGGCAGATTTGCCAGCGATTACACGTGACGTCTTACACGTGACGTCCTAACTGAGATGGGGAAGATCACACTGGCCCTGCAGCAGAGCAGAGGGAGACACAACTCTGCGCACACTATGTGAATGCTGATTGCAAGTTTTCGTTTGTGTGACTTTGCATACATGCAACCTGACATGGATTTTTGAAACAAATGATGGCTTCCTTCCTTCTTTTTTGAATTATTTTCTAACTGAAAGTAACAGAAACAATCAGAAATTACCGCTGAAAATTTTCACTGGGTCAGTTACTCCATGAGATCAGGAATAACCCTACCTTTGGTTCATTAAAATCATCTCCCAGGGGCTGGGGATTTAGCTCAGCGGCAAAAGCGCCTGCCTGGCAAGCGCAAGGTCGTGAGTTCGGTTCCCGGTACCGGAGAAAAACCAAAAAAAAAAAAAAATCATCTCCCAGCAAATGTTGTTTTTTGTCTCATTTCTTTAAGTGTTTATTTTTATGAAGGATCCAACCAAAAATTGGGGTCAATGATAATTACTTTTAAACCAAAATCATTGCTTTTGAAAGGTACTCCTCAGATCAGCAGGTTTATATCAAATTACTTCCTATAGCAAGTCAGTTCATTCAGCTCTGGAGAGGAGCAGTTTGCTTGTAATTCATGCTGGCAGGGGCACTAGGAGACTAAGTTGCTTTGAATCAGATAACTCATGAGACATTCATTGATTTTTGTTTTCTAGTGTTGTAAAGGATATGGAAAGTTTCTAAGACCCACATTTCCTGGTCAACATTTCGGTGTAGTGTCTCATTATTCAACCAAGAACCTGTATACACAATGAGAACAGGCAAATAGCTCTTCTACCCAAGTAGAGAGTATAATAGTGTGATTCTGCATGCTTTTCAGACCAAAGGTGCCTACACGATGCCCAGGAGACAGCAGAATATATATATATATATATAAATTAATGAATATAATACACATTTATATAGCTGTTATTTCAGCAAGCCATTATGAACTCCCTAAAATGATACAAGACCTTATTTTGAAATCCAACCATGCACTACACTTTTCTCTAGTTTTCATCTTAAGTCTAGATGAGACAAGTGAGACCTGAGGAAGTCTTGCTGATGAATACATGAACTGGCTGTGTCTCACTGCATAGCAGATTACTTCCAAATTAAAACACTATTATTGTGGGTCTGAACTCATGCAGTAGCTTTGTTGTGTTTGTCTCCATCAAATAAGGGTGTTGTCAAGATGTTGGCTGGGTTACAGTCACCTGGAAGCTTATTTTGGGTGAAAATAGCATTTTCCAAGTGGGTTTGTGGCCAGGAGCTCCCGGGTTCACTGCCCCTTGGCCTCTCCATAGGGATGCTTAAGGGTCTTTGTAACATGGCAGCTGGTTTCCCTCATTGCAAATGGTGCAAGGAAAAGAAAGCATGGAAAATGTGACAATACCTTTTATACCCACCTCTCAGAAGCCAGTGTCACCACTTCTGCTCCTCCTGTGGGTGACACAGACCAAAAGTAATGCGAGGTCGGAGAGGAGAATGCAATCTTGTAAATACCAGACCTAAGGAACCATCGGGGGTTTTATTAGAATTTGAATGACACACGATGCAGGATACAGTGTTTCTTCCATCAGTGCTATCGAAGGTTCAAAATGAAAAATAAAGATTCTATGTACTTGGACCACATTACTTTATCTCTTACAGAACTATCCTTATTGAGTTATTTATGGCTGCGAGTATCATTTATATTTAGCTTTTGACTTTTCTCTAAGGTTGCAAGAATTAATAGAACTGTAAAGTTCACTGTCACATTTTTGAGGATATTATTCATTTTGCCATTTCTCTTATGAGATCTATTTCCAACTGAGAAACTTCATATGCAGGTAATTTAACACTAAGAAGTTTCCATTTCTCAGAGGACTTTCAAAGAACCCTGGATAATTGATAATGTTAACCTCACTTTTATTTAATTTTTTTTCTTGGTACATGAAATATTAGAGAAAAATATTAACTTCAGCTCCATTTATTAGGTTGACAACTATGATTTGAAAGTTAAGTTACCCCTTTTTGTCTTTTAAGTATTTGTGTTTGTACTATAGTGTTCACATGATACCTAATGTTCTTTGAGCGTTAGTTACAAATTATTTACACGGTTGTCTGGAATGATTCCTACAGTTTTCATAATAATGCTCATTGAAATCATCTCAGTTGCTAGTGTTTTCATTTAAAATATCATGTGAAGGCTCTGGTTTCAGTCTAGATGCATGAAGAAATTTGGAAATTATCATTACCGCTATCAATCAGCTTAACATAACTGGTGTTTACAGAGTACCACCGACAACACAATGTTCCACTCATAAGCTTAAAATAATTACTATAGAACAGCTTTTTCATCCATATTCAAGTGGAACATAAATATATATATGTGTGTGTGTGTGTCTTTCTGGGTTAATTTTTAAAAAGGACATATATAATTTTTTAAAAGGACATATATGATTTTTTAAAAGGACATATGTATGTGTGTGTGTCTTTGTGGGTTAATTTTTAAAATTTTTATGTATATATATACATATATATATATATACAAACACAAGCACACATGTACAAACATAGATAGGTACATTGCTGGAATTCTTCCTTTCTAATTAATAGAATATATTATCATATATAGCACATATATACAACATATATATTAGTATATGTTTGCAGTACATATTTGAAGAAATTTCTAAACTTGGTGTCTTCAAGGACTTGTGGATTAATATTTATTATGTCACATACACCTAGTTTTCAATATTTATAAAGAATATTTTTGAACTTTTGCTTCCGTGGAAATAGGACAGGAGGTGTTGTGACTCAGGTGTGTGTACTTTCTCTTTTAAAGAAATATATCTTTTTCTTATTATCAGTTTGACAGCAATATTTTAGAAATATGTTTGTATAGTAGGCATTATAAATTTCTACCATGATCTGTATAAAATATTTTTATTTTTATATTTTTATAATGTCAATACATTGTATGTATGACAATTATTAGTTTTTCAGCAATAACTAAACTTTCTTGGACTTAAATATTCACATTTTGTATTGGTTTATGGATATATGCACTAAAATTATATTTTGTCTTGGAATAAAGATGTATGCCCTAAAATTTTATATGTATGGTTAACCTCCCTTGGGGCCATGTACATCATAGTCTATGGACTAGAATATAAACAAAAGTGTTTATACACATACTCCTAAAGGGAGGAGTTATATATTTAGTTATATATTTCTCATTCATAATACTGTGATAGAATGTGAAAGTTATATCTGAAATTTAAGGAGCCATTTCAAGCCATAAGATAGAACTCTTATGGTTCAAATACTAAAGAAATTCTGTCTTTGATCTTTTGACAGCTTACATTTAGGGTGTATTGATACAAAAAATAAACACCTGCCTATTATTTTGATATGTTAATTGCCAAGAGAACATGATTATAGGTATTAGAGGTAGTAAATATTTGTTAGAAAAATATTTACCAGATAACTGAGTTTTTAAAAATACATGTTTACATGTGTATGTGTGTGTATTTTGTACACACATGTACACACACATATATGTCTTTTTTGAAAAATAGAGATAGTATTAAAGTGAGATAAAATATACTATTATTGGTTATTGTTGTGGATTGACAACTGGTGGTCAACTTGTAACACCCACCTGAAGGAAGGCCCACCTGAGGGCCCGCTGGCAGCGCAGAAAGAACTGGAGGGAAAGAGGTGATGCTGTTGATTCTAAGTGGGTCGCACTGGCTTTCCTGATATGAACTCAGCTGTTCTCACTGTCAGAGGAGCTTGAGTCCCCACAGTCACTGAGGATGGCGATGGTATTCTTTGGGGAGCTCTGGTTCTTACTTTCAGTGTCACTTCCTGGCTCCAGTGCAGATCCCTCAGCCTGCTGGCACAGAGCCTTCATCCGCCTGGCACAGACTTTCTATCTTCCACCACTGACCTTTGGGCCTTCCCAGTGCAGATCCTTGATACAGACTTGCATGAGACATTGCTGTGGGCTTTAGACCTCCAGTTGGACTCATGCAGGACATTGCCATGGGATCCAGGCCCTCAGCTGGATTCTTTGGGTCTCTAGTGTGTAGACAGATCTCCTCTACTCTTTTTCATTGTGATTCTTTGGGTGAATATTATAAAATAATCCTATAAATTATGTGTCCTGTATTAATTCCTTTCCCTTGCAAGCCCCGACTACGACAGTTATACATATTAATTCTGGCAAATTGTTATGTTCACATAAGATGCCTTAATCACTTTCACCGCTTCAATATCACCCTTCCCTTGTCCTACTCACCCTCCAGTTTCTATAAAAGTGATGTAATCTAGCATAGTGTTATCATATATTTAACAATTTTATAAGGGACAACATGAATATCTCATTTATATCAGTAAGCACTTTTAGGAAAATTTAAATAATATTTCCTTTCTGAAAGTCCCACTTTGTGAAGACTGAGTAAAACTGATTACAATTAACAAAATCAGTAGGTAGTTAATAAAAACATATTACATAGACCACACAGCACAGAGAAATCTGTGGTCATATTCAGCATATATCCATTAAAAAACACCTAGTGAACATGCATGTATATTAAACTTCTTAAAGTCATCATTTGGGATCTCAAAAACCCTTCCCATCTGATAAATAGAACAATAAAATGATAATGTCTAGATTAAGAGCAAAAGATTTCTTTCTCGTTTCTTAATTCTACATTAAGAAAATTGCCCTCGTGTTCTTACTCATCTCTGAAAATTGAGGACTATTCCCTGAAGATGGTCTTATAATTTGGCCCACACAGAGCTATATTTAATTCTTGTAAATATGTAAGGTATGCATACATCCACGTGAATCAAAATAAATACAAATATTTAAGCATTTACTACTGCATCTTCACACAGTCTTGTTTCTATTTTACTAAATTCTATGACAGAACATTAATAACTAGTTTGTCTTTTAGTATAAAAATTATTTTATTAAAACATGAACATTTTGATAATGTATCTGCATATCTACTTGCAAAAATATGTATCTATATCTGCATTTGCATCTATCTTACATATATGGAAAAAAGAGATTCTACATAAAGATTAGTTATTTAATTAAGACTGTCAGTTATCTTATTTTTAATTTAATATATATTGCTTCCAGTAGAGTTCTGAAATAAATATGTACAATTATCAAGACTGTAAAGCAGGTGTAAAGGAATAAAGTTGTATGATATCTTACAAAATTTTATCTCCAGAACAAAGTAGATAGTAATATATAGAAAAATTCAAAGTGAATAGCCCCCGAAATATTTCTCAATCTCTGTCTCTGCCTCTTTCTGTATGTGTATATATATATTCATATATAAATATGCAAGTATATATGTATTACACATTAGCATCAATATCACATGAGTATAAATTATACTATAAATATTGATGTGTTTATAGGAAAATAACAACTTAATTATTTTGATAATCTTAACATATGTGCTCTAGAAAAATATGGTAAACATGTACACATTCCTGTGTTCTACAGTTATCTTATAAAAATTATAGCATCATATCACATGGGCTTCAGGATATAACAATAATCACCATTTTATAATTTAAAGTAATTATAATTACTAGATTAGTAATTATAGATTACTAGATCCACTAGTAGTCTTGGTTATCTGAATCAATTGGAAATTGAATCCACATGAATAGCCTCCAGAGCACTCAAATAACTTTCATCAGATCCTAAGGGATCCATCACTTAAGTGTAAACAAACATATCTGCATAACAGCAGCAAAATATTTCAGAGCAGTCAATCTACACTAATAAAAGCAATGAATTCTCCTCTTCAGTTTAACTGTCCTCTTTGGGAATATAAGGACAGTCAATCTCTGCGTCTTTGTTCGTTGGTTTGTGTATGTAGTACATTCATTACTCATACATACGTCTCAAGCTGAGCAGTGACAAGCACTGTCTTAGAAGTCTGGGTACTTCGTTTGACAGGTTCCATCATGTGGGGTCAGTGTTCCACGCAGGAGGTGGAATGGTTTCCCAAGTGGTATTCAGGCACATTCGGTCTTACATGCACTGATTCTGAGATACCCACTTCCACCTCTAATCTTTTCTAAAAGGTGTTCAAAGAAAACATCTGCGATGTTTCTTTTCCCATAGCATTGCCACAAATTCCCTTGGCCCACATTCGAAGATGGAAGCATATTGAAACACATTTCCTAATCTTTGTCTCACCCATGGGTGTACAACGCTCAAGAGTGACGGAAAAGAACCACTTTGAAATATAGATATCAGTTGTGAGAAAGTAAACGACGTTAATCAGTGGGTAGCAAATCACTTTATAAGACCAGAGGACTTCAACACTTTGCTTTCAAGGAAATTGAAGGAGAGCATCAAAATGCCATCTAATAAATCATTAAAAATAAGTTTTCATGATAGATTACTATGTGAATTTTGGCAGACAGTGACAAACATCGTCATGTTACATCCCTATAATAAAATTCCTTCAAGTTTCAACTACTTTTGTGATTGTTTCTCTGGATTTGCTTCTATAATCTTTAAGTAATTAATTATGAAACCCTATCATTTTAATGTAGGAATAATGAACCAAAGTATTGTTTAATATTCTCATGTTTTTATTTTAAAGAGAATAAAAAAGAACAATAGCAAAATAACAAAACATAGACAAGAACAACAAAAACAATAAAAATGATACAGGGCTTGAAAACAAAATGAGAAGAATTAACAGTGGTTGTTATATTGCATATTGCCGTCTCCAATGAAGTTGCTCAGATTGCCAGATGTAAGAATGCAAGATTGATCAAATCACCAAAGAGAATTTAAAAATTTTAAAAAATTAGAAACAATACAGTTTCACTAGACAAGATGATAGGAATCCACCAATCATTGTTATATTGCATACTATTGTCTTCAGATTGGTTGTCCAGATTACCAGATATAAGCATGCAAAATTCCCCCCCCAAAATTAAGCATTAACTTCCTTTCAACAAACCATTAGACATCAGCAGTACAGTTTTCCATATACATATATATTTTTCCCTTCCTTCTTTCTTGTTCTCCTTTCCCTCATCCCAGTTGTTCCTTTCTTTGAGCAATTTCTTTCCCTTCCATAATATCTATTGTATGCTTTCAGCTTTTTGTTTGTTTATTTGTTTGTTTTTATTTTAAAGATAAAGGGGGGAAACATTAACAGACATACAACATTTTACAACATATCACAAGCACAGTACAGACAATACAGAGTTACA
>NW_004955447.1:12844852-12875875 GCF_000276665.1 Chinchilla lanigera
TGACTTTGTATCCAGCTACACTGCTGAATTTGTTGATTAATTCAAGGAGTCTTCTTGTGGAGTTTTTGGGGTCTTCCATATAAAGCATCATGTCATCTGCAAATAGTGATAGTTTTACTTCCTCCTTTCCTATCCTTATTCCTTTTATTTCTCTCTCCTGTCTAATTGCTCTGGCTAGTGGTTCCAGAACTATATTGAACAGGAGTGGTGAAGGTGTTTTCAGTTTTATTTACTCTTTCTGATTCTTACACTAGGGAGACAAAATGATGTTTCCTCATGTGGGTCCAAATTATTTTACGTATGAGTATGGTCTTTAGTTGCATCCATTTACATATAAAAGCCTCAAGTTTATCTTTTTTATAGCTGAGTAATACTCTATTGTATAAAAATACATCATATTATCCATTCCTTGGTTGATGGGCATTTGGATTGTTTCCAAGATTTAGCTATGAAAAATTGTGCTGCTATAAACATATACCATATCACATATATTGCTGTGATATGATGTTTTTACTTCTTCTGGGAAAATACCCAGAAAGGAAATTACTGGGTTAAGTGGGACCTCTAATCCTAATTCTGTGAGGAGTCTCCACACTGATTTCCACAGTAGTTTCACCAATATACAGTCTCACCAACAGTGGAGAAGGGTTGCTTTTTCTCAGAATTTATTATTACAGCTTCTCCAGAATTTATTATTAGTTGATTTTTCTTATGATAGTCATTCTTTCTGGGGGTGAGATGAAATCTCAGTGTTGTTTACATTTGCATTTCTCGAATGACCATTGATATTAAACATTTTTTCATATATTTATTCATCATTAATATTTCTTCATCTGAGAAGTGTATATTCAACCCAGATGCCCACTTTTGGATTGGGTCTTTGAATTTTGGGAGCCGGATTGTTTTTTTAATTCTTTATATATTCTAGATAGAAGTCCTTTGTCTGAGGGACTGTTGGCTAAAATTTTTTCCCAATTTGTGGATTTTCTTCTTACTCTCTTGGTGATTTCTTTCACTGTGCGAAAGCTTTTTAACAAGGTGAGATCCCAGTTGTTGATTCTTTGAAGTATTCACTGTGGAGTCTGGTTTTTGTTCATGAACTCTCTGCCTGCCCCTGTATCTTCAAGACTTTTACCTACTTTCTCTTCCAGTAGATTTAGTGTTTCTGCTTTAATATTTAGATCTTTGACACATTTTGACTTTAGTTTGGTGCATGGTGATAGACATGGATCTAGCTTCAGTTTTCAGCATGTAGAGAGCCAGTTTTTCCAGCACCATCTATTAAAGAGGCTGTCTTTCTTCCAATGAACATGTTTGGCCCCTTTGTCAAAGATAAGGTGGCTGAGTGTGTTTGTAGTTGTGTCTGCATCTTCTAATCTGTTCCATTGATCTTCAGGTCTGTTTTTGTTCCAGGACCATGCTGATTTTATCACAGTAGCTTTGTAGTATAATTTCAGACAGTGGAGAGGTTTACTTGGTTCACAGGTGTCTCTCAGGCAGGAGCATCATGAAAGAGGAGAACAGCAGAGAAAAGCTGCTTAGGCCCTGGCATCTTGGCAGTGGCAAAGGGAAGTAACACCAAAGCAGAAGGACTCAAGAGCCAGACACAGAGCCCGAGGCTATGCCTCTGTGACCTACCCAGAAGTGAGCTCCTGGCAGATTTGAAAGTTAGCACTCCACATTAACCGCAACGTTTGTCCCTATGTGTACAAAAGAGAAAGTAAGTGTCTCATTCTAGGACACAAATGATTAACAAAGTATGTAATTACAAAATATTGTTTTTCAAAAGGCTCCAGCTCAAATTTTGAAGATGTTTTTGATATTTCACTAGGAATAGTGATACAATTGATGTATATGCCATTTACCAGTCATTAGTATTTTTGCTATTTTTACTATGTTTACACAATTATATTTAACTTTTACAGTCATTTAACAAAAAAGTAAAAAGTTCAAAATAACCCAAAAACTAACCAAAAACTAAGTATTTCAAAATATATTTGGAAATAGTATTGCTTGTAAAGGAAAAACTGAAAGTTAAAAATTGTAGCAAAAGCACTATAAAGTTTTACACACTGCATTTACAATTTTAGGACTATAAAGCCTTTCCCCACAATATGTTATCTCAACTTGCAAAATTACTGAAGAATTTAGGTGAGAAATGTATGAGTGCTTAATTCAAGATAAGGTAAAAATAAATAACACTTTGTTCCAGGTTTTTAACATTTCCTTCTTGAAAGGTATTTTGTTAAGAAGTCCTTTCCCATATTGAAAATATACAATAGGCAATTCCTTGTTCTATTTATCCTACTTGAGGACTGGGGGTAAAATCAATACATAAAAAGGACAAATCAGCCTAGTTTATAAACAAATAATTTATACTCTCAATAAGTCAAATGATCATGTTAAAAATGAATTAAATATTATCTAGAATCTTTTAGATATTCTCTTAAATTCAGATATAAACATAAGGCTATTACTCCTGTTATATCATGGAGGATTATAAGATTTAAGTATTAGAATAATCTTAAACATCAGGTACCTAAAATGTCTTAGATTTAACTTGACTCTGTAAAACACTTGCAATGGTATTGTGCTATGACTGATATATGGTTAATGTAGATGTACAATTACTCCAATCAAATTTAAATAAATACTCTTATTGAGAATGTTCTTGGCTGTAAGACCTAATGGTGGGAAAATATCATTTGCTTATTCAGTCTGGTAAAGTGCTTTGCAACTATGAGTGCAATGGTGTATTTTCTTAATGCTATTACCGTTTGTTCCTTGGGTCATTATTGAGAATATATTGTAAGGTAACTCAGAAACTCATCTGTACAAAGATGCAAGAACATTTTTTTTGTTGTTTTCCCTAGCTTTTATGTGGCTGTTTTTCACAGAAAATTTAATTATACCTAGCATAAAAATAACTAAAATGCAAATAAACTCTAGTGAATTAGCTTAGGGCAAAATAAAACATATCACTAAATAGTTCCGCTGTTAAGCCAGGGATTTAATCAGGTTACACACTCTATAGCCCCTTATCTCACTCCCTTTCCTGTTGCTATATTTGACTGCCACAGACTAAGTAATTTACAAAGAACAAAGATTTACCAAGCTCATGGTTCTGGAAAGTAGGAAGTCCAGGAACGTAGAGCTGACATCCAGTGACTGCCTTCTTGCTAGGACAGAGGGTAAGAGGAGCAAGTGTGCTACAGTGAGTTGGGCCCTCCCTATGCCCGCTGTGGGAACTTTTTACAATGTAACGCTATCAGCCTCTGTGTATTATGTGCAGGTCTGATGTAACTCTGTAATATAATTCATACCCAACCAGACTGCAGAATGTCACTTATTGCCCAAATAAAGGGACAAAGACACAAAAGTTGTATAAAGGGTGCATCTTGGTGCTCAACATTTGGCTATGCAGCTGCTGAGTCAGTGCAGGCACAAGCAAAGGGGCATCCTGGGAGAAGCCTCAGTGCCCAGTCTCTACAGGAAAACCCACAGCAAAGCTAGCACAGGTTTCTCTTCCTCTTTAAAGTCACTAATGCCGTTAAGAGAATCCCATAGTCTGAGCTCATCTAATCAGAATTACCTCCTAATGTCCCCCTTTCAAAACCAGGAAGATAAATTTTGGGCTAAGTTGTAAGTATGTGCCATTCTGAGTACACACGCTGTGTGTGGCCACCAGAATTCATGTCGTTACGCATTCATTCAACAGTCCTGAAGGCTTACCTCATTCTACCACTTACTCAAAAGTCCAAAGTCCACCATCTCAGCTCAATCAGATGTCAGTGAGACACAAGGCACACTGCATTTTGAGGTAAGCCCCTTACCTGCGAGTATCTATGTCTCAAACAATGTTAGAGGACATTTCCATTAAAACAAAAAGAGTACGGGGTCCCCAAAAGTCTACAATTCAACAAGGAAAACTATGATAAATCTTAAAGCTGGAAAATAGTCTCCTGTGACTTTACAGCCCCAATCTCCTACCACACTGGTGCAGGGATTGGAGCTCCAAGGTCACCGAGGGCCCCACGCCCTAGGCTCAGCACAGCCTCACTTCTCTCATGCTGGAGAGGAGTGCTCCTGTTGACCACGCGGGTGCTGCGGCTGAAAGCTCTATGACCCTAGAGACTCAGCCCTGCACCTGGATTTTAGCTTCTCTAAGCTTTGCCCCATTGGAGGCTCTTCACCCTAAGACAGGTTCTTTCTGGGCCTCAGGCTGGTCCGTACATCCTTCGAAATCTGGATAGAGAAATCTATGCCTCCACAGTACTAGGACCCTTGCATGCATGCAGACATATCACCACACATATGCCCCTAAGGTGTTAGGACCTAACCTGCCAGAGAGGTGGCCTGGATTGCTGAGTTGGACACATATGAAGTGACTAGGGAGCATTATCCTAGAATTCAGGAAGCAGAGACCCAGCGGGTCTTTGGGAAGAGTGAGCAGGGATGGGGTGTTATAGGTCAGTCCACAGACATGATTCCGCCCTCCCAGAGCTCTGTGCCAGGGGTGGGAGGGAAGCTTCCGGGTCTGCAATGTGTGTCTGTATGCCCTGTGTCCGTACTAGTGTCTCACCACCACACCCTTTCGTTCTCTTTCTCCTGAACGCTTTCTCCACCCCAGACTCTTTCCCAATTTGTTTTCCTTTGCTTCCCTTTTAATTATAAATTCTAACATCCAATTATCCTTTTCTATCATTTTTATCATTTTACTTAAGCAGTTAAAAATAGTTATTTAAGTAGAACTCCCTACTGCTTAGATATTTCCTTCATCAGTTTATTTTATAACTCCTAACATGTGCATTTCCCAAAGTCTGAGAACTTTTTACAATGTAGGGCTGTCAGTGTCTGAGATACAGACATAACTTTATCAAGTTCTTTGTCACTGTGTGCCAAGGATGGCCTTTTCTCCAGTTTACAGTCCCTATGCTTCATTTTTGTCTGGGACTCCACCAGATTGATGCTATTTCTGGCAGCTTTCTACTCATTTTTTTAGTATGTGTGTCGCTGAAGTAAGCACAGCTTTCTAGTCATGACCATGGATAATCTCTCCACATTTCTCTAATCTTCTCTTCTGAGCTATGAATCACTCAGCAGAGAACCTTACTTGAATTACAACTAATGATCCATTCAAGGCAATATAGTTTTTCTTCCAGCATTCACTTATACTGCTCTGGCTTCTACACATTATCAGCTGCAAAACTACTTCCACCTTTTCAGGTGTTTGTACAGCAAAAGCCTACTCTTTGTACCATATTTTATTTTTATTTTATTTTTTGCCTTAGTCCAATACGATAACTGCCAACATAGACTGGATAATTTATAAAGAGCAGAACGGCATTTCAGCTCATAGCTCTAGAAGGTGGAAATGTGCCCAGCATCTTGGAAGGGTCTCCTTGAGGCACCAGTTCCTCAGAGGCGTCTCAGGGTGACAAAGACAGCAGCCTGCCTCAGGTCTCTCCTCTTCTGATGACACCAATGCAGTGATGACGGCCTCTGTATCACGATCTCATTTAATATTAACCATTCCCCAAAGCCCTCGCCTCCACCATTACCGTGCACGTTTACGGATTTAGTTTCTCGATATTTGAATTTTAGTGGGGCATCTGCAAAATCTAGCACCCTTCTACTGAACCACTAAACATGCATCCTAAAATGATGACTTGTTATTTTAAGTGAATTTTCCAAAAATTAAAATTCTTTGTAAAGCAGGCTTTACAGGTTAGGTATAAAAGGAAGGACATATTTTTGTGAAGTTTTTCAACAAACTTTGTAGTGAACAAAGCTTATGCCGACTATGGCAAACATTTTAGGGACTAAGGGCCCCAACTGCAACCCAAACCCAATTATTTACCATAAAGCTCCAACACTGCCATTAAACCTGCACATTGAGATTTCACTTTAGAAAGAACAACGTGGTTTCTTAGCTCGTGTGGAAACAGAGAAGGCTGCGCATGCCCGTGGCGGCACCCGTGCCACAGATTCGCCGTCGTGGGCTTATACTGTTACATTGATTATGTACCAGATATAGTTCTAATTTCTACTAGAAAATTAAATTTTTGGATTTTCAGGGCTAGTTTGTTTTTTTGTTGTTGTTTTTTTTTGGCAATAGACATCATTCTCTTTCTGTATTATGGGCCCTGTAACAATCTTAGAAGCCGGGCACAATGACACTCTCATCTTTACTAGTATGTAATTATAGAGTATATTGTTTCTTTCTTAGAGCAACTTAGTTGTTAGATCCTGTAGTGGATTGACAACCGGTGGTCAACTTATAACCCCCAGCTGAACTGGGTAAGTGTGGTGCTGGGTGTGGGAGGCCCACCTGGGGACTGTTACCAGCAGCATAAGAGGCAGACCTGGAGAAGAAGCTAGGCTGTTGGGAGCTGGGAGAGGTGGTTGGGAGCTGGTACAAGCTGTAAGGAGCTGTTGGTTGTTTTGGAGGAGCTGCTCGTGCTGGCTTTCCTGATGAACTTGGCTGTTTTCATCCTCTGAGGAGCTTGGGACCTATTTGGCACTGAAAATAGCTTTGGTTCACTTTGGGGGAGCTCTGGTCCTCACTTTGAACATAACTTTCTGGCTCCAGAGGGAAAGATGGTACATTGCTGGTCTCCTGGAGTAGCTTGCTGCGTTGGCTTCCCTGATGGGAACTCAGCCACCTTGATCATCAGAGGAGGTCAGGACATCATTGTTGCTGAGGATGGCTGTGGTACCATTCAGGAGAGCTCTGGTTCTTCTGAGCATTGCTTCCTGGCTCCAGTGCAGATCCCTCAGCCTGCTAGCACAGATCCTTCATCCCGCTGGCACAGACTTCCTAGATTCCACCACTGACCTTTGGGCCTTCACAACAGATCCGTGAAACAGGTCTGCATGAGACATTGTTGTGGGCTCTGGGCCTCCAGTTGGATTCGTGGGAGGCATTGTTATGAGATCTAGGTATTCAGCTGGACTCATGCAGGACATCTCCATGGGGTCCAGGCCCTCAGCTGGATTCCTTGGTCTTAGTGTGTGGACAGATTTCCTGTACTCTCTTGTATATAGTTCTTTGGGTGACTATTATAAATAATCATATAAAATATGTGTCCTATATTATATTGTTGCCCTTGCAAAATAAGCCCCAAACCATGACAGATCTCAAAGAAGTCATACATGCTCTCTTTAAGGCTTTTTGCTTCTATTGCATTTTAAGTAAATTATTCTATGTTTTCCCAAAAAAGGATGGCCTTTTTTAATGCAACATCACAAAATTTTATAATTTAGCGAATATGATATTGAAAGTGAAGTAAAGGACAAAATAGGATAAATTAGGGGGGAAAAAAACATGATGACTTTCCAGTTTTCCAGAAAATTCAGTCTAACCCAATAATAATAAAAATCATCTGCTCTATTTATATTATAACTGCATGTGGGCATATTATCAATAATTTTAAATACTCTAGTAAGATAAATGAGAGAAGAATATCCTGTCAAACAAAATATGAGAGCAGATACATATGTCCCTGAACATACTAAAATACAGGCTGATCCCATTGTGTGACCAAGAAATAGTGACTTACTGGTCAAAATGAAAGTATTATTTTAGAAAAAGCAATGATATTCTAGTATAATTTGAATTCACATTACTATATTAAACTCTCCTGAGTAGGCCATACCTAAACCTGTTTAATTCATTAGAAACAGTTTTACTGAGTTTACTTACCTAAAGTAAAGAGCTCAAATTATGGCTACTGCCTTGATGGAGAAAAACACACTATTGCATTAAACAAATACAAAGATAATAGGATTTGCTCATCATTGAGAAAGATTGACTGGTAAACCATGTATAAGTTTTACAGTGAGATCAATATGACCAAAAGCATAGTTTACTACACATTAGTCTAAGTAAAAATTTATTCTTCTCCTCCAGCATTATTCTGCTCATTTATTTATTTTTCCATTTCTTTATTGAATATGTATCGTCAGTCTTCTATATAACAGGAGATCCAATCTGCTTTATTTTTTGAATTGCAATTTAAAAGTTTAGATGACTGTCACTTATTCAAAAACATCTAGTTTAAGAAAAGTCTAATGAGAAAGATATGAAAATGAATATAAACATCATTACATGGATATTCACACATTCATTCATTAACTCATTCACAACATGTACTTGTTAGGTGATACCGAAACTTCTTTGAGCCAGAGATACATAGATTTCAAAAAAATTAGTCTATACTCACATAAGCTTTGGTTTAGTAAAAAGATAGATTATGAATAATTAACTAAGCTAATAATTATATATGAGATGTATATCTTCTTCAAACAAATGAAGTAGGTTATAACATATGAATACTGAACTTCCCAAGGCAAAAATTAAAAGTGAAACAAACATATGCTAGAAGGCTCTCTCTGTGTCTGTCTGTCTTCCTCTCTGTGTCTTCCTCTCTTTTTGTCTGTCTCTCTCATTATGGAGATTAATAGAACAGAAAACAGAAAAAAGTACACAAGAGTGAGAAAGTGCACAGTAATAAGGTCGTATCTGAACAACTGCAGAAATTAAGAAAAGAGAGCCACTGATGCACACAGGGGAGGTAGTCAGCGTTCGGAATCTCTGGTTCAAGTTGCGGTGGCAGGAATGTGAAGGAGCACGCTAGAAACAAGCGCTCGCTAGTACGCAAGGGGAGACTGTCAAAGAGAGCAACGCAACCTGATTACCCACCTCTCTTTTCCTCTGTGGACAGACAGTAATTTCAAGCTTTCTTTACAGAGTCATCTTGTGAGTTAGAGGCTGTCATGGTTACTCTTCTCTCACTGCTGAAGCAAAATACTCAACACCCAAAATTAAGGAAGGAAATGTTTATTTAGCTCACAGTTTGTGGAGGTTTCAGTCCATAATCAGCTCGCTTCAAGGCAGGGTGGCATATGGCAGAGGGCCACCATTCATAGTGGTGGAAAACAGCAAAAGCAACAACCGCCAAAAAGGGAGGAGTGGCAGCAAGCAACCTCTTCCCTCCCTTACACTGTATGCAAACTACCCACCCCAGGGCAGGTGTAGCACTCATACCCATAATCCCACATTGGACCACGAATCAATCATAAACTCTAGAGGCCCACCCCATGACTGCAAGAGGCTTTAGGGGACATCCAGACACAAACCATAATGAGTCTAAGGAAAGTGCATGCACCCTGTGGTCAATGCTCCCTCTCAGGAATGCACATGGGCTCCTCCCAACTGGAGGGCGTGTGAGATGGACTTACCTCAGAAGCCACAGGCTTGGCAATGTGGAGTACAGTGCAACAGGGGCTTGGACACCCTTTATTACTTGGCAAAGAAATTCGCATTCATCGAAGATATTTATTTTTAAATTTACACAAATAAGAAATCCAACTATGTAGGTCACTGAAATTTGAGACGTTTCTGTTAGATCTATGAGCAGTACCAAAGCTAACACAGACAAGGCTAGAGTGGGTGAACGGGTCATCAGATTGTTTCAGAAACTTAGGCGATTGCAGATCCTCACCTTCAAGTTTGACCTTCTTTAGCTTGCACTGCCCTGTTTTTTCCACAATACTTATCAAGTTGCAGCATAAAACATTTTAACAGTTGTTTTCAGAACCTATCTCTAGCAAGAGATGGATTGCAGTACAAGCTCCATAAATACAGAGATATCTGTCTCTTCTGTTCCATGACCTATCTGAATCACCCAAATCAAATTATTTTATATAAATACAGCATTGCTCAGTAACATCTCAGAGCTTATTTCAAAGAAAAATGATTATATCATATTAAATGAAATAATTTGTTATCAAATATCATTAAAAAACATAAAACAAAACTGGTGTAATTTAATACTTTATACAAATATTGTAAAAAGATATAGTGAAAGTGGTCAAAAAGCTTATAAAACATGTCTTCTTGGTTTTTTTTTCCCTTAGGTACTTTTACTTTTTAGATCAGTATAGACTTAACTCCTAAGCACAGAAATCAGCAGACCTTTTCCACACTGTAATGCCTTAGAAATTAGACCCTACATATCTACCACTTTTCTCCTTTGCAAAGTAAAGAAAAAATTCTTGCATTGTTGAATAAAACTACCACATCTTAAAAGAATTTGATAATACATATGTTAAAAGACAATCATACATTGGTAGTATTGTAATTTACAGCATTCATTCAGGAATTGCTAGAATATATAGGTTTATAAAATTACATACTGGAAGAATTTAAAATGGCAACTGTATTATATTTTTTTTTAAAGAGATTTGGAGTAAAACCATGACAAGAAAATTTGTAGTTTCCAAACTTTTCCTTTATTTGAAGAAGGATACACTCTATGAAGGAAGAGGAAATGGTACTATTTCCTAAAGTACAATAACCTGAGAGTAATAGGAGCTAACCTTAATAACAGCTATAGTGCTATTCCTAAGGAATGATCCAAGCTTGTGGAAGAATGTCAGAAAGAGAACGCATTCTCCTAACATTTCCAAAAAATGTGCCCTTTCAGCATTTTACAAATGTTCTCATTTACTTAACTTGTTTTTCTTTTCATCTCGTACAATTTCATTCCCATCACCCTGGAGAAAGAAATGACAGGTTTTTTAAAGTGCTGTAATCTAATTTGTACCACATGTCCAGGGCATGGTTAAAACAGAGATCATTTCTGTTTTCTGTCTGTTGCCTTTTCTGTTCCTCCTTGTTCCAACTTTCCTGCTGGAATTTGATCTGAAATGTGTCCACAGCAAACAAAAAATTTCTCCATGCATAATAGTTATTTATGATAGAACTCACAGTTTTCAAAAAAGAGAAGCAAACATATTGAACAAGAGCTTGAAAGAAATACCGGTACAGGGAAAAGAATGACATATAATTTAATCAGTATCAAATAATAGAATTATTGAATAATGGGCCAGGTATTAAGACAATAAGGGAGACAACAGCTCCTCAATATTTTTTTTATTTTAATGGATAATCACAGGATTTGAAAATAAAACATAAATATATAAATTTGCAAAATAATGATTAGTCGTAAATTAAAATGAAAATAAGATGTAGAACTTCATGAATGTCTTGGGTAACGGTTATAATATTCTGTTTAAAATGAGGCAACTAATTTCCTCTGTTATATAAGAAAAATCTGAACCTCACATAAAACTGATGGGAGAAATAGTTGTTTTTAAAATATTCATTATCTGATGGAAAAGCTTTATTTTAATAATTCTCAAAAGTATGAATTTCTATCTGTAATATTTTTCTAATGATTACTATGTAGTGGAAACTTTTAATGGACTTGCAAAGAAAGCAAACATTGAAGAATTGCTTTCTAGAAAACTAATAATATTTTCTTATTTAGTTGCAGAAATATTTTATTCTGAGATGAACTTAGGGTTTAAAAAACAATAAAACCTACTTAAACATCTGACTCCATCATGCACCAGCTCTACAACTCCAAGCAATCACTTTGCTTCTTCAGGCTTAGTTTCTGAATTCAGTAAAAGAAATAATTTTAATTACTTTTTATTATTGTAAAGATTGATTAAAATGATTAATAAAAAAGGCTTGAGACATAACAGACCCTCTGTAAATATAAAACATTATTAATTAAAGTAAATCCAAGATATTAAGCCTAATTCTTTAGCCAAAATTTCATGTTTTCTCACAAAAAAAAAAAAAACAGAGAAGCACCAATGAGGCTTTAGATACTGCTATTTAAATGGCTTGTTTGGGTACAGTTACAGGAAAAAACTAGATTTGGGAGAACATACTGTAGTTTCATCAGTTTTCCCAAAGCTAGGCTTGACCAAAAATATCCATTAAGAAGAATGTGTCAAGCATTAAGATAAGCACCAATATAATTTTAAATTTCTGTATAATTCATTTTTCTACAATTTTCTCATTGTAGTTACTGTCAAAATTACATGGTTTCAGGACTTCAAGCTGTACATCTGGGTAACTGTGATCTGAAAAGTGCTTATACCTGTGCCTGCCACACCATGTACTTCCCAGAGGTACATATAGAGGCAGAAAAATGGGGGAGAGGTCACATTTACACAGGCTTACCCAGAGGCAGAGAGATACACAGCACACAACACCTGTCTACCTGCAAGGACAGATGCGAAGACAGATAATGGCACTTATATCCTTAGTGGGAAATTTTAAACAAAGTAGAGATCCTGACTTGAGAATTTTTCATGGAAATGCGCTTCAGCATATACTAATCTATTCTAGAATATTATCTGACTTTGCTTTTCATCTAGAAAAGTCAGACAAAAACTGCTCTCCAAAACAACGTGTTTCCACTTCTTGATTTGCACATGGAGACACAGATATGTAATATTACTAATCAGTTTTAAAAGTTGAGGAAATTTCATACATGCAGAAAGAGAACTGAACTGTGTCAGTTTTATTTCTTTAATGAATAATGTTTTTAAAATGCTCAAATTTCATAACCTAGACTGGCTTCTTTAAGAACCAGGTCATAATAGAAGCACTGAAATCAGAAGAGGAAGCTTTTCCTTTTTTTTATTTTTTTTTATTGCTGTTTTGTTTTTCAGCGAAGTAGTATTTTGTCTTCAATATCTGTAATTTCCTAAGTATTTTCTTCTCTGTAAAAAGTTACATATTTCTTTTTCTTTACAACCTAGAAATAATAGCACTAGAAAAATTTTGGATGTTCAGAAAAGGAAAAAAACTATAATTTAAAAAGTTTTGGTTCTAGACTCTTATGGTTTAGACCTGCCACAGAAAAGCCTCAGTTGTTGCCTGGGGGTGGGTCTGGAGGGCACCAGCGCTGCCTGGTGGGAAGCAGAGCCTGTGGGAGGCAGAGCCTGATGGGAAGCAGAGCCTGGCGGGAGGCAGAGCCTGGTGGGACATGGGTCACTCTGGTCTGACCCGGAAGGGTCTACTCTTGTTCTGGCAGCTCCCTTTCTTCTCTGATTCTCAGGTGCCATGGGATGAACGCTTTTCCTCTGCTGTGCCCTACCACAGGCTATTTGTCCCTAAGAACCAGCTGACCATGGACTGAAACTGTTAGCCAAAATAAATTTCTCCTCCTTTAACTGGTGGAGGTCAGATATTTTGTCCCAGTGACAAGAAAGTGACAAAAAATACTATCTTTGACTGTCAATAATCATACTGAAACCATTTCTCACCAAAGTCACTAGAACATATCTATTTTCATCCACCATCATGTAATAAAGAAGAGGCTATTATCACACAAGGAACAGAAAGAACAGTCACAGAATAAACTGAAAACTTTGCTTGGTGAACAATTCCACAGAGTGTGATTCCATTTTTCTCACTCTGTCTATCTGTAGACTAGTGTTTAAAACTAGTTGACTGATACAAAAACTCCCTTTTCAAAAAAATGTATACCATAATGGAGTGTTTCTTTAATAATTCATATATCAATGAATATACACTTAAATGTTCATGTTAAAGTCACAGAATCTAAGAAGAAATAGTACTGAAAATTAATATTCTATTTGCCTCTTAAATATGAAGTTATTTTATCTTTTCACCTTTTTACAACAATATCTCATATCTATAATCATGTGTTTTATTTCCTGTTACAATAAGTGAGCTTGACTTTCTGAAGTCAGCTGCTCTAGTTGTGCCATGAAATTATCCCCTGTAATTTGGGATTTAAGTTTCACCACCTTTTTTCTGCAGCATCATTTTTTGTGGGGTCCTTTCTATCATTCTATAAAATGTTCTAGAATTTTCTATCTTCAAAAATACCTCATAGCTTAGCAAGGGTCACATTCTTTATCAGCAAAATTTCTTTCCTGAAAAAACTATTTCCAGCTCTTGCTATTCTCCATATTAAGCCTTTTCAATGCCTTCCACTTTGAATTAGAGTAAATCTCAAATGCTTTGCCGAGCCAGTGAAAACCTATAAAGCAAAATCGAACGAATTCTCCTAAGTCACCTTGACTCCTCCACAACCCTCACTCACTATTTATTCTGAACAGACACATTACTCTTCTTTCAAGCCCTCGAGCCAGCTGGAAGCTCTCTGTGCTTTGAGCATCACTGGACTTACTTTGCCTCCTTCTGAAGTACTCAGCCCTCAGATGCTAGCAGTGCGGTCATTCAGGTCTCCACTTGAGTACTGCCTTCCCCAGGGACCTCACACATGCCTCCAACCTTCTGTAGTGTCCTCACCATCACCTCATGCAGTCATTCACTTTGTGATGGCACCTTGGTCAATAGAAAGCTGTGTAATTGACAGGAGTCCCATAACATCATAATAGACCTGAAAAAGTATGCACACTTGGTAATGCCATAGCTATTGCAGCCTTGTACTACAACACATTAGCTGTGTGCTCATGGGGATGAATGGACTACACAGCTAGCTCTATAAAAGTATAGCATATACACCTATGTGTAATACACTCTAGCTAGTGTCCTGCACATAATAACAATGACAAATGACTGTCACTGGTTTATGTGTGTATTCTATGTTATTGTATGGTATATTCTTTCTACTTAGAAAAAGGCTTACTTGAACAGTACACAGTATGATGCTGGCAGCAAACTCATACATTTTTTTATTATATCTGTTTTCATCAAGAAACCCCACCAGGTGATTGACCTGTGACATCGAAGGTCATGTAAGTACCTCTGCAATGTTCATTCAATGACAAAGTCACTTAATGATACATCCCTCAGAATGTATCCCTATCATTAAATGATGTGTTTTTTTTATTATGTTATTAATACCAGTATGTGCAATTGCTTTTGCTTTGTTTTATAGTTGTCTCCGTCTCACTCTAGGAAAAAGTGCCATGCAAAGTATACCATTTTCCTTGCATTTACTAACACATACATGGAACATCTCCTCGCAATAGTAATAGATTATACTTGATTTTGTATCAATGAACATTTCTGAAATCCACATGCATATATTTTAAAAGTTGTTTTAATGAACTCATGCTTTATCCTAGTAAGAAATTTGATTTCTATTGTAGTTGTTTTGATAAAATATTTACAAATACCCATCTTACAATTTTAAATAACTCAAAAATTTTAATGGTATTATTTGTAGTTTAAATTTCACTAAAATTATAAAAGTGAAAAAGACATTTTGTGCAAAGTTATGAAGTATTAAAATACATACACATAAATATTTGCACTTTTGAAATCTCAAAGATAGTTAGATTTTATTGCTGGTAGGTAGTGATTTATAATACTTTACTTTTCAAGGTTAACATTATGAACATTAGCTATTTGTAATCTCCTGAGAGCTCTTCCATCACAGATATGCACACAACTCTGTGACAAGCAAAATAAGAAGGCCTCTAATAATCATCATCAAACAAGAATAGACCTAGTGACTTGCTTCTAACAAAAGGACAAAAATAGTGAAACATCCCTTTCACTTTCATGATTATATAACTGATGAGTTTGCACCTGTGGATTGCAAACCTGAATGAGGCAAGTTACCATATTGCAATGACTGTCTTGAAAAAGCATTAAGATTGACCTCTGTTCCCAAACCATCAAAGAACCAAGTCACATAATTTTGGAATCAGACATCTCCCCAGGTGACCTCTGAGATCGCTGCAGCTCAGCCTCTGTTAGGGGGCAGCTTGTAACAGATAATATGGTAAAGGAGCCAGCCAACTGGTACCTGGATTCCCACAAAAACTGCGACACAATAAATATATATTGTTCAGAGATGCTAAGTTTGGTGTAATTTACTACACAGCAGTAGAAATCTAAAGTAGGCTTCTTTATATTGAGATTATTTTAAAAATATTTAGAGTTTGCATATTTATTTTTAGTCATCACTCCATTGTGTCATTTAATGTTTTCCACTAATTTTTTTTTTAAATTTATACCCATGTTTTCTTTTCATTTAGTGAAGTTATAGTTACTGTATATTCAATAGTGCAATTATCTGATCTGCCTTCAGGTTACTGCAATGAGAGTTAGATACTATTGAGCATCCAACCCTATTTAAGATAGATACTAACAGTGTACCTATCACTTGGTTTTTATAATTATGGAAACAGAAGAATTACACTGACTGGCTGAGAGAGATGGCACACACGTCAGTGTCAAATACATTGAGCATGAAGTTGAGCTGGGCGTACAATTTGCTGGAAATTTTCAAGAGTTACAAAAATTTCCAAAAGTTTCTTTCATCATTTATTTTATTATGTTTTTGTCAGACAATGCATTTTGAGATTAAATCCTTTGACTTTCCATTATCATATATTTTCAAAGAGTTAGTGAAATGTAGTTAAAATAAAATGCTTCAAATTTCTTTCAACCATTTACTTTAGAAAAATTACTGGGTTTATTCTTTTTTTAAAATCCAAGCACCTGCAGTTCTGTGTTATCTTTCTGTAACTATTTAAAATTGCTAACTTACAAAGAGAAATGTTTTATTTTGGCTTGCGGTTTTAGAAGTTCAGTTCATGGTTAATTGTTTCCATTGTATTGGGCCCGTGCAAAGGCAGTACCTTATAGGGGGAATACCATCACTAACCTCAGACAAGAGGCAAGAGAAAGAGGAAGGAACTGAGCTGTACACTCCCCTTCAGGAGGATATCCCCAGTGATCTCCCACTATGTTCCTCTCTCAAACTCCACCAGCTCCTAATAGCATGATCCTGGGAACCAAGCTTTTAAAACATGGGCCTGTGCAAGATACTCACCCTCCAAAATATGCCAAGTTCATTACTTCTTTTGCTGCACTCCGGACATGCAGAGGTATTTAAATATTGTTGGTGCTTAAACTTGCAAAATGTATTACTAGGCTTCTATTTAAATTGGTTTTGTGTTCATTAAAATCAACTATAATCCTAGATCTAATTACAACGTGTCAATAATAATCTATGAAATCATTACATTTTTCTGGGTATGACATAAAAATTTCTTGCTACTAAATGTATGAAAAATATGCAGGCTTGAAGCAGGACATGCCATGGGAGAAGTTCTGAGTTTTCATTTGTCCCATAGATGGCCTTGGACATTGCAGAAGTCTTCTTAATTCTCAGGATTGCTGCCAAGATGTATATCAGAGTATACCTTAATATTTTTTAAGGTACTGTGTAAAATAATCTATAGATACAACTTATTCAAAATCAAGAACCGGTTGGTATCTCTCTGATTTTCTATCTGCCTCATGCAAGTTCATTCACTGACAGTGCTAGCATGGAAAGTTAAGGATACACTGGTGTTTTTCACTTCACATATTTCCTATGTTGAGAAGTCTCTTTTACCTATGTTCTCCAAGTTAAATTCTATAACTTTCTTGTGGAAAACTCAAATCACATTTTCTATAGCTATTCAGTAGGATTTTCTGTCTTCTCAAATACTCCCACAATATTCACTGATAGATACCTTCTTCTCTTTCTGTTTTAGATATATATTATTTGATACATGATTGTTCTATATCACTTAATAAACTTAGTTTTTCAATGGCATAAAATGTTGTGTTTAAAATTTTCTCTTGTATTTAAAATAGCACAATGTACTCATTTAATATCTGTTAGTGTGCTAAATTAATTAATCACTGATAACCTAGCTCTAGCAACTGGATTTGTGTCAATCATTGTAAACAATAGAAAAATGAGCAATTCAATTGTTTTTAGCTTGTTATAAAATTGGTTATATAAACCAAAAGCAGTAGAATTTCTACAACCTTTTTGGTTTTGTTTTTTTTACTTTAGATCACAGACAATTCTTCCCCTAAAGCTTAGCTGTTCATTTTGTTGACATAAAGATATATAGGTTCCTCAACTCTGATAATAAGTTTTATGGTCTTCTTATGGCCTGTAATTTTTCCTTCAATTAAATAGTCAAAATAGCAATTGGATTTAAAGGATTTCTGTCTTTATTAGAACATTCAGCTCCATCTATCTTTTTATGGGGAGCACTGATATCGTATTAGATTACTTGAGAATTTGATAATGAATTATGCTCCTTCGGGCTGTGGTTAATTAAATTGGCTACCCTTTTGTCTTCAGCTTGGGCAGCTGGGGCAGCAGACTACACAGAACTGATGAGTCCTACTTAAGGTAAGTCCTCAAGGGATGTGGATTCCTTCTGTCAAGCAAGAATATGAGTCAGATCACAGTCCAATAAGAAGGTCAAGCTTTCTAATGAAAAATATGTAGCAATTTTGTGTTTTTAAAATCAAAAACTGTGGATTTACTTAGTTATTATATTCAAAAATTTTTTGTTTGTTTGTTTTTGGATTTTTTCCAGTACTGGGAATCGAACTCACCACCTTCTGCTTGCCAGGCAGGCGCTGTGCCGCTGAGCTAAATCCCCAGCCCTATATCCAACAAGTTTTAATGCTGTGTTGGACTGCTGTGTGTGTGTGTGATGCTTAGGAAATACTTTATATTTAACAGGGAAGTATTTGGATCAAAGGATTGTTCTGTGAAAGCCCCATGTCCAGGTCTCAAAGAGGTCTTAGAAAGGTCATGTGTCTAAGCAGGTCATAGGATTTATATTAAAATATTCAAAGCACTAACAAGATAAGTAATTAAAATTATCAGACCTAGTAATAAATTATATTATATATTTGTTAATGTTATATATCGTAAGTGTGTGTTTACTAAGTTACCTCTCAGAAGAAATAAATGTATTTTCTAGTCATATTTTATTTATATTTTTTCAGTATAATCTTGTGCAAAATTATAAGAATATGTTAATATTTCTATATATATTGACTGTTGAATTTCTCTAGTACAGATACAAATATAAATGAGATGTTCATGATAATAGTATAATTTTTAAAAGTGAATGAATAAGCACTTATAAAAAGGAAGGCAATTGATTAATGCATTAAATATTCATTAACTAATAGATTAAATATTCACAATTTTGTATTAATAGTCATCATTGGTTTTCCTAAAAACTGACAAGAGGTTTAAAAATAGATTAAGGCACAAGGGAACAATAAATTCTCTTGTGCTTGTACAGCTAACCCACAATGAACACTTTAAACCCATTTTATCCGTGAAGCCCACACTCTTAAAGACAAAGCAACGTTGCCTCCTTTTGGCAATGGGTCAAAAAGGTTCCAATCTATATTTCAGATACAGTGGCACATTAGCCGTGGTACAATACTTTCCTTTCACATATGGCCTGTGGACCAGCAGAATCATCATCATCTGGTGTATGGAGAGAATTGCAAATTCTTAGGCTTAACAAGACACTGAACTAAAGTATCCATTTTAACAAGATCTCCAGATGCTCTGAATATATATTGCATTTGAGAAGTAGTGATCTATCACAGTGTCTGACAACCTTGAATAAATATTAAGAATCACCTGGGAGAATGTATGTGTACATGAATGTACTGTATTCACTTTTGGAAAAATTATTATGAATCAAACTCTTTGGGAGAGGTTATAGAACTATCAGTATTTTGAGGGTTTGGAGGTAGATTTAAGGTGTAATAAAGGTTAATAAACATGACCCACTATTCTAACACAATTTTGGTATGTACAAGACTATGCAAGACAAATTTCTTAGACATTGTTTGATAGACTCCACTTTCAGATTTTGACTCTATAGGTTTGAGATAGGACTCTAGGTTGCATATTGACCGTTTCCAGACAATGCTGATCTGGGGAATATACTTAGCAAACCAATCACTGAATGAAACTTCTGATGCTAGAGAAGACGTCATTAAGTCTGACCAGAGACGGAAGGAAGGAAAACCCACACTGAATCATGGACACCAGGGCTTCCTCCTGTCCCTACTACCTTTATAAATCTAAGCAGGTTACTAACCCTCAATCTAGTTGAGAAAATCTCCATAAGTATGCAGAGAAGAAAAAGTTAGTTTCATAGAAAGTGGCAAGGATGAAATAAAATGTACTAAACAAGTAGGACAGTGCCTGTCCAAATGTTCTTGCTTAATCAATAGCGGAATTGTTGACAAGAAAGGAACTAGAACTCAGGTCTCATGACTTTCCCTTTCCATTCTTATCAGATCTGCTAGTATTAAATTTTGCATTGTTAATTAGGGTAGTGGTAGTTAAGTGTAGTAACTGAGCCATATAGTAAGAAAGACAGTGCTTTTGTATATATTTATAGATCAATGATCCAGTTAACCACACTGGAAAAATATCAAGCAGAAGCTTAGCATGTAATTAGTTGAAAAGTTTTCTCTCTGGCTTTTTAAATACAGGAATGAAGAACAATCCTCTTACCATAAGCAGAGATGCTTTAACATAATTCATAGGTAATATATTTGTAGGGAATATTGCCTTTTATTACAAAATTCAAAGCTCATGCCCAGGTTCTGGAATTGTTGTGAGATGACTTTTCTTCTCTCTCCAGTCAAGTCTTCTTATTCTCTCATACGCAACTTTCATTCCAGATATAAGCGAGAAAGCTCTGGCAGCTTCTGATGTCAAAATTCTATTTTAAATGCCCAGTCTCCTCTATATGAATTTTTGTTGCAATTACTACCCTTACCAATTCTTTGTGTACATTTAACACCTTGTATGATTATCTGAAGTGGACATAGCAGTGCACTGTATTGAAATATTTGATGTACTCTGTTTACACCATTGTACAGAGAGCAGACTTTCGTTCTTTACCTTTGCATCCCCAACACTATAAATACTGTCGCCAAAGACTGATGTGCATTAAGTGAACATTGGGCAAATGGATGAGGTAACACTGTCCTGCGAAGTCAGATAGCAGCACAGAAAATAAAATTCCTGAACAAATGTGCATGTATGACTTTATAGCTGGTTTAATGAATTCTGAACCAGCGTTTTTATAAGGAGAGGTACAAACATTGAAATCTACACAATGATAATTTTAGGTTAATAGAGATGTCTTCTCATTGTACGGCAATGAAGTAATCAACGTTGCTTATTTAGATCTTCTCCCAAATCAAAATATGAGTAAGGAATAACCTCTGAAAATCATAACAGGAACAGTACAGAAAAAGAAAAAAACTCTGTGCATTACATTCAGAAACATGCTTTATTCTATATGTGTCAAAAACATATAAATTTAAAAAACAACTTTACAACTACTTAAATAAAGACCCAAATTCACTTTACCTCTAAAGGAACATGGCAATTAGGACATCCAACGAGGTTACGAGGCAAGAACTCTTATGAAATTGTGGAGGAAGCTGTGAAGGTGGCTGTGCAAAAATAAATAAGCCAGAAGATAAAAATAACTCAGAACTAGAACAAGCAAGGAAGGATATCATTAACAACTAACATGCACAATTGCTTTCTCTCAGGTAAAGCAAACATATAGTTTGCGAAGCCATGGTAGGGTATTAAGTAAACAACTGGAAACACCAGTAATATTAACATTATATTAAAATGTGATTATGAATGTATTGATTTTATTTTTAGATCAAATGTTCCAGACAAATATGATGAAGGAGACCAAAAACAAATAAACCCTCTAGACCTGATTATGTGACTTTGAGTGTATTTAACTTCCGAGCTTCAGTACCTCATCTCCAAATTGTATGTGTTCAGTGAACAAATAGGAAAACCGTTAACTCACTATCTATTAAGTTTATGGTCTACATTTAATATATTTTCATATTATACAGCAACTGTGTAATACTTCAACTTTACAAGGCTATTTAGTAAGTATTTGAGAAGTATACAAAGAATCAAAGATAATGAAGCTTTTATCAATAAAGGTCTGTTAATATTAATTGCAGATGGTTCAATTTTTATTAAAGATGCTTTAGATATTATTTTATCTATTTGACTCACACATAGGAAATATCTTGGAAAGTATTTGGGAACTGCTCTGTATCGCTGACTAAGAAAATCTGGCTGCTACACTTGAGATCATGTAACTGCTCTTCATAAATTTCTACTCAAGTCACTTGTTAGGGAAGTGTTGTCCAATTCTTTTCACAGTTTAAGAAAAACTTCTTCTAGTGACAAATTAAACTTTGATCCAAGAATTCTTCCATAGATCTACCACATGGATTTTTTGTTTGTTTTTCTCTCCTCTGGCAACTGTTTCAAAATGTAGTAATTTACAAGAAGGAGTGTTCTTTCTGCTGAGTACTTGTGCCAGGAGACACTCTACCTATTCTCTACATTATACTATTTGGAAGGCAGAAAAAATATTGTAGTATTGCTTACAGAGCACATTTAAAGCAACAAGAAATGTATCATATTAATTCATTCATTTCACAAACATGTAATAATTACTTGCTATGAGCCAGGAGCTATTTGGAGTATTAAGCATACAGATTTATACAAAACAAAGTTGCTGGACTCACAGAAGTTGCACTGTGAAAGCATGCTCGGGGGTAGTTACGCGGACAATGGGGAAAACACATTTAGGGGGAAAAAAGTCAGAGGAAGGAACAGAAATGGCTAGTAGCAGACCTGACTGCTGTTTTTCGATGTTTATCAAAAGCTGAGATTTATAGTGAAAACAGAGAGGTCATGTGTCTAGGGCAGAATGCTACAGTCAAAAGGGCAGTATTTGCAAAAGCCTGGGACTAGCTTGTTAAACTGGAGTGCGTGACAGAGTGGTAGGGGATGAGGTAGGATTGGGAAAAATAATCCAAATTGAATGGAGGCTTGTGGGTTGCTATAGCAGAAGGGGATGCATTAAGTGGAAGGGGAAGCAGGGGGAGCAAAGGGAAATTGCACAAAGGCAGGAATTCAGATGTGCCTTGTACATTACCGACTCCACACAAGGGAGGCAGACATTATGTACTAACCACACGTACTGATAAACTAAAATAAAAATGTAACAAAAGAAAAATGTAATATATTTATAAAATAAATTAGAAAAAAGAAGCTTTGACTGTTTACTGAGTGAGATGGGAAGTCACAGGCGGGATTATTGTGGAAAATTGACCTCCTCTAACACATGTTTTAAAGGGTAGCTATGGCGGCTCCACTGAGAATTCCATGAGCCCAGGAAGAGTCTGCGGCCACCCTCCCACAGGGAAGAGAATGGCACGGGTGGAAGGGATGGGAACCCATCAGATTTGTTTGCTGGTGGTTTGTATATAGCGTATTCACAGAAAGGGAGCATCGAGGTGGTGTGATGTGATGCTGATGTGTGCTTTTGCTAAAAGAATGGAAATCATGGGGCTAGGGATTTAGCTCAGCAGCACAGCGCCTGCCCAGCAAACGCGAGGTCATGAGTTTGATTCCCAGTACCAGAAAAACAACAAACAAAAAAATGGAAATCATGAATATTCCACTAGAGAATGGTGGTGTCCATCAGCTTCCTACATAGTACAGATTAAACTCAAACAACCACTGTTTGCTTTTTTAGTTCCATGAAATTTATAAGCTCCCATTAGTACTTTATCTATCTGTAACATGACTAGACTGTAGAAAAGCTACATACCTTTCATAAGTGGTAAGTCTTTATGATGTTTTCTCTGCTCTCTTTCCTTTGATCAGGAAGCCTTAAGAGGGAAAATCTGGAGGACATACGCTGTGCTTTATGAGCTAGAATAGAGTATTACATTAATGAACACTAAATTTCAGAAAACCCCCATATTATAATTATTATTTATGTTTATTTCACATGGACTTTAAATCTGCTAGCTATAAATGAAGTACATGAAGTGGAATAGGGACAGTGTCACTGGCCTAAGTTCCCTAAGGTAAACTAGGATGGACAGGTTGGAGCAAAGATTTGAATCTGGATCAACATGCTTGCTAAAAAGATAAGCTAATATCACTAACCACATGCATGTGTAATTTAAATATTAATTATCAGATGCTGACTATATTTTCAATTATCTGACCACAGCATATTTAAGCATTCTGATATATCATTGACACTATACCACTGATACAGAATAGCACTGATAATGTATTAAGTAGAACTTCTTATACTGTGCTTGAGAGGCTAGGTAGGTCCTAGGCTGTGGAATGTGTGAATTACATAGCTACAGGGTGAAGCAGCCTCTGCTTCCAATTCTTTCTGACTCAGAGCAAACACCAGAGGCTTGATGTGTGTTTATGGTTATGTGGGTCTGCGCACATGGATACGTATGATACTGATTCTGTAAATATATTTCTCAAATAACATGGTACAAATGGTAATTTGACCTGGTCTTTTACCTAGACCAAGTTTAATAAATTTTCCTATTGATTCTTAGCCATGTTAGTATCTATGTCATATACCTGTCGTGTTTAGCCTATATTTATTCCAACTCACAATATTTAAGGGTACTGATACAATATTGCCTTTAAAAATAAGATCATGGTCATTTTTTCTATTGCATCTGTAACATTCATTTTAATTAAATGGGCCCTTAAAAGTGGAAGATCATTTAAAATCAACAACCAAAAGTGTGAATCCAAACTAAATGAAGATATATTTATTATATTTAATTATTAATCAATTTGTAAGCATTCTACTCTTGCTTTTCAAATGTAGCAATCATTGTAAGATATTACACTCTAGTTTTGTATTTTATATGATAATTCACATGCTTCATTTATATTTATAATTGTGGTTAGGATCAGTCATAAATTCATTATGCATGCATCGCTTAAATAAATAGTTAGAAAATTACCTGTACAAATCAGCATAACAACCAAGCACTTTGTATTTTGCAATTAGCAGTAAAGTTCTTTAAATCCAGTTTATTTTGCACAAGAAAAATAATGTAATTATAAGAAACCTTTCTAAACTATCTAAATCACCCATGATTGGCAACTTCGCCTTTGCTTGTAGTTCATTTGGTTAAGTTTGCATATTCTGTCAGTTAATTATGCAAGGCACTTCTCCCACAGGTACTTTAAGTGAATGTGTCTATAGGAAAAAGTCCAGGCTAAAAACTCAATATGGAACAACATTTGTTGCACAACAGTATTTTGAATACTTATTCTTCTCAGAATGATAAATAAATTTCACTTCAGGTGTGAGCTTGAATAGATTGGAATTTTGTATCTGATTAAAATGGATGTTATTGTCACTACCAAACAAATGGAATAAGTGCTTGTTTTTAAAGGCAGTGTTGCACCACACCATAGACATAACTGTGGCACATCTTTGTCTACCAGGAAGTAACCGGAATGGATTACGAGTGTCAGTTCTGTTTATGAATGGTCAGAGAGTGGCCAACATGTCCCTTGTATTTTCCTACCCTATAATATCCTTAGCAATTCAACCTGATGGCTTCTGTGTAATAAGAACTTGACACAAAGGCATCAGAAGGTGAGCAGATTAAATTTTTTGTTGTTGTTGTTTTGTTTTGTTTTGTTTTGTTGGTTTTTCTCCGGTACTAGGAACCGAACTCATGACCTTGCGCTTGCCAGGCAGGCGCTTTTGCTGCTGAGCTAAATCCCCAGCCCCAGATTAAATTTTTTTTTAACATGTCTTATTTAACACTGTGTCTGCACAGTTCTAATAACCAGGAAAGAGAGAAAAATTTTTGCTAATATTCTTGCATTTTGGTGAGCACTCCATGCAGTGGGTGATAGGTTCCGTTAGAAGGACAGTCTTTGGTGCCCGTGTGTCTCTGGCAGTTCACCACACCTACAGGTACTACTAAACCTGCAGACTTCCCTGCTGTTCTGTTCCGTCAGCATTAAAGCTAGAAACTCTAGAATCATATGCGTGAATCTGTGTGTGGGCAAGTCTATGTGCATGTGCATTTGTGTGTGTGTGTGCACATGTGTGTGTATGCACTTGTGTGTGTGTGTGTAAAAGAGATGCTGAGTCAGAGAGAGGCACAGGGAAATAGAAAAAGAGATTTGAGAGTAACAGATAAACATATATATGTATATAGATGAATCCAAAAAGGATAAAATCTATTTGTATATTACAACATGAAAAGCCCTTTATTAGTTGACTATATACATATATATTACATTTTTCCTGGTACTGTATTTGAACCCAAGACCTTTGTCCTGAGCTACATTTCCATCCCATCTTCTATTTCATTTTTGTTTTGAGACAGAGTCTTGCTTAGTTGCTAAATTGCCCAGGTTGTGCTTGAACTTGAAATGCTCCTATCTCAGCACCCAGAGAGTTGGGATTACAGGTCTGTACCACCTTAGGAAGTCTGTTTGTTTATTTGAACGTATATATTTGCAAACTGATTATATTGAGCGTTTTCTAAAAAGTCTATAGATTTCAAGAAGACAAAGATTTTGATTGAAAATCATGTTGCAGTAGAGAATCTTGCACATTTTTATTTGAAATATGTCTATTATTGTGTAAAATGCTAATTTTCATTATTTTGCAAAAAAAGGAAAGGGTTTCCAAGTGATGAAAAGATATAACTATGAAGATAAACCAATTGAACCTTTCATCACATTAATATATATTGGGGAAATAGAAATTATTATCCACTAAAGGTAAATGTCCTACAAAAATGTGTGTGGAAAAGAGCAGAATGCACAAATTGTGAAGCATGTCAGTACTCATGTAATAAAAATAGACTCTTTGTAACACCAAGATGCCTGAGAGCACGTCCAGTTCCAAGAATGGACCTATGGCAAGTAAGAGCGATTTTAATAGGAGAAAGAGATGGATGTTGTATATTTCACAATAAATTAGGACTGATACAGTTATTTTGTGTTTGATGTGATCTAAGATTGAGGTTGACAAAGCAGCATTATGATGTTGACAGCCATATCATCAATCAGGCTATTAAGATTATATTATAATGCACAATTCTCACAACGTAAATGGAACCACCATTTCCCCTATGTATAAAAGCAGAATAGAGATTCATTAATCATACCCATGCTACCAGGTGATTTTCTGAGATTTAATATGGGTAAATGGATTACTTTATTGCCTGTGTTATCTACAGTGTAAGTGCCCATTTAAACTCTGGTTTTCTGTGTCAACCTGATTCTTCCACATCCACACTCTGTCTGTCTCCATCCCAGCTCAAACAGCTGCACTGTAAATGTTAACAATGTTTTCATAACCGATCAGAATTTATCTGGTCCTGCAGACCTCACTGTTTCCTGAATTATTTACAGGGGTTACATTTGCACATATTGACCTCTTGTCCCAAACGTGCAGTGCCCTGTTTTCCGGGCCATACCCACTTAACAAACCAGTTTTTCTCACGGAGCTTGCCTTCATTTACTTTTGGTGACTTCTCGCTCTCTCTGAAATTGCTCTGGTCTGCCTCCTACCTGCAGTTTTGTGTTCTGTGTAGATTCTGAATGCAGAGTCTCTGGCATTTGCAGTGCTCCTCACTGTCTTTCGGGTACTATCATGAGAGACACCCATGATGAACAACTTCTATGACAAACAGAAGTTCACATTGGGTCACAGTTTGGGAGATTTTATGTGATCATGGATTGTCACCATTGCTCTTAGAGCCAACTGAGGAACAAGACAAACGCTGTAATTCCACATGAAATAAATCAGACAAAGATTAAATATTTTACAAGGCTTTTCTACTATAAGAAGCACAACATGTAAATAATTAAAAGAGCACAGTAAAAAAGAGATGAGAGGAAACAGGGAAGTGTATTCTGAGGAGATGGGAAAGGAATTTGGCTAAGCAAGGAGAGGAGAAATCCAGGAATACAGGGGTAAAAAGGAGGAAGACGCAACATGCATCTTACCAGCTCCCAAGATGGATGCAATTGTTTTGTGTGGAAACACTTATGAATTTAGAAAAAGGAAAGGGTTTTCTGTGTTGCTGATAAAAGTCAGACAATTGTACATGTAGTGTTTGGCCTCATTCTCTTTCATATTCCTAAATGTGAAAGAATAATAGTCTTAAATTTAGAAAAAATTACTCATCTAAAATGTGTTACAGTGTTTTTATTAGCATTTCTTTTAAATTCCCACCCTCTACTTTTCATCTGTGCTCTTTTTCATGTAGTTCTACTGACAGATGTTGGGTTTCCACTATTAACTTTCCAATTGGTTTGTTTCTTTTCTTCTAGTATCTAATTTTTTATTTCTATTGCATTTTCTGAGCAAATGTATTAGCTTAAACTTTCCATGTTTCTATTTCCCTTAAACCATTTTGCTCATATTACCAGGTTTCAATTTTCCTTTCTTACTCTTACATGCTTTCTTTTAAAAAGTATTGATTTTATATTTCATCAGAGAAATATCTCTAAGATGTATTCGTTTTAGGAAACACTTTGCCCATTTTCTCTGAAACCTTACTTTCATCCTATTTTGGGTCCATTTTCTCTAGTATCAGAATTATATTACTCAGTTTTCTTATGGAGTAATCCAATAGCTTTTTATAGATGGGAAAGAATCGGTTTTACTGCCCTCAAATGATAAATGCTGGGTTTATAACCATTCTTTAAAAACATGTTACATAAATGTAAGAAAAAACACTTCAGCATCTTAGTCCAGACATGTTGGTGGCTGCTGATATTAATTTCCAGGAATTTTCATGAACTAGCAAGAAATTTACAACCTCTTAAAAAGGATCATGGTTTCATTTTTACATTACTGTGGGTTTTTTTAGGGAGGTACCTGGAATCACACTCAGGACCTCACGCTTGCCAGGTAGGCGCTATTCCACCAAAATAAATCCCTGGCCCTATGTTACATTTTAATTAACACATATTAATGTGGAGATTTATAATGTACTATGAAATATTTCAATACATGTAAGCAAATATTTCAGTACATGTAAACAAACATTTAGCTAAAATGAGAGTAACTACTCTAGGCGTCTCCTGATCGTTCATTTGTCTTTGGAGATCTCTGGCTCTGTCTTCCAGTTCCTTCTAAATATGCTGCAGGTTTCTGTTCCCGGTGCTGCGGAGCTACCACTCATTCATCTTTCTGTACTTTGGTTTGTCGTCAGACTTCTCCCTGGCTTTGCTCTGCTCACCCGGACTCTGGGAGCACTCTGCTCTTCACTCAGATTAACCGTGCTTTCGGATTCACACGTAAGAAAGAGCATGGGGCATTTGTCTTTCTCCATCCAGTGCATTTAATTCGGTACAGTGTTCTCTAGATTTACCTGTTTTGCTTCAAAAGTGAGGATTTCATTATATGTACAGCTGAATAATATCACACCGTGTACTAATCTGCCAACTTGGTTGGGCACCCCAGCTGATTTCATTTCTTAGGTACTGTAAACGCAGCTGCAATAAACATAGAAGTAATGCGATCTCTTTGATATGCAAATTTTTTTCATAAACATCCAGAAGTAGGGCATTTCATCATACAATAAACTTATTTGCAGCTTTTTTGAGGAACCTATATACTGTTCTCCATAATAGTTTTATTAATTTACATTTCCACCAACCATCTGTAAAAGTTCCCTTTTCTTCACACACTCAGCCTCAATTGCTTTTGTTGTGTTTTGTTTTGTCTTTTTACAATAGATATTCCAACTTCAATAAAATATTCATTTTCTTATTGATTAGCGATTTACCCAGTGAATAATGGTCAGTCTCATGGTTCGGGTTAACTTTAGGATTGCTTAGTTCTGTGAAGTATGATGTTAGCATTTTGATGAGAATTGCATTGACTCGGTAAATTGTTTTGGGTAATATGGACACTTTAAAAATTGTAACTTCTCTGATCTGTGAGTGTTCTTCCCAATATTTGAAAGTGTTTGCTTCTTTTCCAATGTACTTCATCAGTTTTTTGTAATTTTCATTGTGGAAGACTTTCACTTGTTCAACTTTTTCCTATGTATTTTACACTTAATTTTGTAACTTCTATGAATGGGAGCAACTTCATGGCTTCTTTTCAGCAAAAGTTTCTATTGGCATATAAAAATGCTACTAATTTTTTGCGTGTATATTTACTATATTGCAAATTTACTGCGTTAATCAGTTCTCATACTCTTTTGATGGCTTTAGGTATTTCTACATATAGAACCACGTCATCTGTATTCAAGGACAGTTGGATAACCTTTCATCCTACTTCTATGCTTTCTATTTTTATTTCTTGCCTGCCTGCTCTGGAAAATTCTTTAGTGCTATGCTGAATAAGAGTTGTCAGTGTGAATATTATAGTTTTACTCTAGGCCACAGAAGAAATATTGTAGTGTTTCACCTTTGAAGATGATATTGAATAATTTCTGTGGGTTTGTCATATGCAAACTCTGTTATGGTATTGAGGTGCATTATTTCTGTACCTAATATATTCAGAATTTCTATCATGAAGTGGTATGAAATTTATTAAATACATTTTCTGAATCTGTTAATTATAAAGTGTTTGCCTTTAATTCTGTTGATTGCTTTTATTTTAAAAAGAAAAAGTAAAAACAATAGAGAATTTCAAAACAAGAAAACAGGAGATTAACAGTGGTTAATGTATTGCATATTGTTATCTTCAAAATACTTGCTCAGATTACAAGATACAGACATGAAAACTTGATCAAACAATGTAAGCACAAACCTTTCTTTGCAATGAACCAGTAGAAATTAGTAGTATAATTATCTTAGCAACCTTGTGTGTGTGTGTATATATATGTATTATTTCTTTTTTCTTTTCCCTTCCTACTTTTCTCCTTTCCCCCATCCCAGTTGTTTTTTCCTTTAGGACAGTTTCTTCCCAGTTCACAATATTGATTGTACATTTTGAGTCTTATTTTCTCTCTCAGTTTCTTACACTAGGGAAACAATAGTATGCTTATACATGCGAGTCTTATTTCACTTGTGAGTATGGTCTCTAGTTGCATCTATTTACCTATAGAAGCCTCAAGTTTACTTTTTCTTTATAGTTGAATAGTACTCCATTGTATTAAATACCAATTCTTCTATCCATTCCTCAGTTAATGCACTTTTGGACTGTTTCCAAGATTTAGCTATGACAAATTGTGCTGCTATAAACATGGGTGCACATACATCGCTGTAGTATGATGCTTTTAATTCTTCTAGGCAAATACCAAGAAGGGGACTAGCTGGATCAAATGAGACCTCTAATCCTAGTATTTTGAAGAATCTTCACACTGATTTCCACAGTCGTTCTACCAGTCTACACTCCTAACAGCAATGGAGAAGTGTTCCTTTTTCCCCACAGCCCCTCCAGCATTTGTTGCTGGTTGATTTCTTGATGGTAGCCATTCTTTCTGGGGTGAGATGGAATCTCAGTGTTGCTTTAATTTGCGTTTCTTGAATGACCAAC
>NW_004955447.1:12876037-12889980 GCF_000276665.1 Chinchilla lanigera
GTTAGTAATTTATTTTGATGTGCAAATATGTTTTAAAGAAAAGAGATCTAAGTTGTTGATTCTTTGAAGTATTTCCTGAGCAGTTTTGGTTTTGTTCTTGGATTCTTTGCTTATACCTATGTCTTCAAGATTTCTACCTACTTTCTCTTCTAGTAGATTTAGTGTTTCTTCTTTAATACTTAGACCTTGATCCATTTTGACTTTTGTTTAGAACACTGTGATAGACATGGGTCTAGTTTTAGTCTTTGGCATGTGCAGAGCCAGTTTTTCTAGCCCCATTTATTTAAAAGGCCATCTTTCTTCCAGTGAACGTGTTTGGCCCCTTTGTTAAGTTTAAAGTGGCAGAGTGTGTTTGTAATTGTTTCTGCATCTTCTAATCCATTCCACTGGTCCTCAGGTCTTTTTTGGCCATCACCATTTTGAGTTGATCACAGTAGTTTTGTAGTATAATTTTAAGCTAGGGACTGTGGTACCTCCTGCCTTGTGTTTGTTGCCCAGGATTGCCTTTTCTATTACAGGTTTCTTCTGTTTCCAAATGAATTTTAGGAATATCTTCTCTACATCTGTGAGCTTTGCTTTTAGGAATTTTAGGAATATCTTCTCTACATCTGTGAGCTTTGCTTTTAGGAATTTTAGGAATATCTTCTCTACATCTGTGAGCTTTGCTTATATTTTGATCAGGATTGCACTAACTTGCAGTTTGGGGGATATGGTCATTTTCATAATGTTGGTTCTTTCTATCCATGAGCAAGGGATATCTTTTGATTTTCTGACATCCTCATTGATCTGTTTTTCAGAGTACTTTAATTTTCAATGTATAGATCTTTTACTTTGTTGGATTGATTCTTAAGAAGTTCATTTTTTTGGATGCTATTGTGAAGGTTGTTATTTCCCTAATTTCCTTCTCAGTAAGATTATTTTTGTACATGAATTCTATTGGTTTTTTGAGTGCTGACTTCATGTCCAGCTATGCTACTAAATTGGTTTAGTAAATCTAGAAGTCTTTTGGTAGAATTTTGGGGGTCTTCTATGTACAGAATCCTGTCATCTATGAATAATGATAATTTAACTTCTTCCTTTGCTATCCTTATACATTTCTTTTTATTTTGTCTGATTGCTCTGGCTAGTGTTTCCACAACTATGTGGAATAGGAGTGTTGATAGTGGACATCTTTTTTTGTTCTTGATTTTAGAGTGAAAGCTTTCAGGTTTCCATTTAGTATAATGTTAGCTGGTGGTTTGTCATAGACGGCTTTTATCAGATTGAGGTAAAGACCACCTATTCTAATTTTCTGTAGGGTTTTTATCATGAATGAGTGTTAGACTTTATCAAAGGCTTTTTCTGCCTCTATTGAGATGATTATTGTCTTTGGCTCTGTTGATATGGTGCATTACATTTATTGATTTGCATATGTTGCAACATTCCTGCATTTCTGGCATGAATCCCACTTGGTCTTGTTATATAATCTTCTTAATGATTTGCTGCATTCTGTTTGCTAGTATTTTATTGAGGAGTTTTGCATCAAAGTTCATTAGACAGATTGGCTTAGTTCTTTTGCAAGGGGGGGTCTTTCTCTGGTTTTGATATCAGGGTGTTGTAATTTGAAGTTTATAAGGGGAAACAGTACAGGACACATAATTTATAGAATTATTTTATAATAGTCACCCAAAGAGTCATATAAAAAATAGGAAAGGAGTTCTGTCCACACACTAAAGACCAAAGGATCCAGCTGAGGGCCCAGATCCCTCGGCAATGTACTGCATGAGTCCTGCTGAAGACCTAGAGCCCATAACAACACCCCCTATGAGTTCAACTGGAGGCCAAGAGCCCACAGCAATGTCTCATGCAGGCCTGTGTCATGGATCTCTGGTGGAAAGACCCCAAGGTCAGGGTGGAAGCTAGAAAGTCTGTGCGAGCACGATGAAGGATCTGTGCCAGCAGGCTGAGGGACCTGCATAGAGCCAGGAAGAGACACTCAAAGTAAGAACCAGAGCTGCCCTGAAAAGCAGCACCACAGCCATCCTCAGCAGCAGTGTGGCCATTCTTCACCCTGCTGCCTGGTCCCACTGACGTAGGGGGAGGGGCCAGTCACCTGGATTCCTCCGGCGGGGCCAGGTGCCAAGTCCTGGATTCATTCCAGGCTGGTTGCCAGTCCCCTCACACTGTTAATTTGATGTGTGTATTTATCAACTTGCATATGCTGGGCCATCCTTGCAATCCTGGGGAAAATCTCACTTGATTATTGTCAGTGATTTCTTTGTTGTGCTATTGGATTCAATTTCCTAGATTTTACCTATTCTTATTTATGTTTATCAGTGATATTGAGTTCTATTTCCTTTCTTTTTCTTTCTTCCCTTGCCTCCTGAATTTCTCTTTCCTTCTTTTCATTTTCTTCCTTGTCATTGTGTCCCTGTATGGTTTCAGCATAAAGATAACACTGGCCACATAGAAAGAGTTAGAAAATTCTCTTGTATTTTTTGTTGTATGCTGAGAAGAACTGATATTAGTTTCTTTTACTTGTTTCATAGAATTCAGCTTTAGAAACTGTCCATTCCTGGACTTTGTCATTGTTGTTGCTGTTGAGAGAGTTTTAATATGTAACTCAATGTCATTACCCATTATTGGTCTGTTTTTCTTTTTTTTATTTTAAAGAGAGTAGAGAATGAGAAAAAAAAAAAAAAAAAAAAAAACCAGGATCTGTTTAGGTTTCCTATGTGTCCATGGTTCACCTTTTGTAGAATAAATGTATCCAGAAATTTATCCATTTCTTCTAGGTTTTCCAATTCTTTAATATATGATTTTTTTTCTAATCCCAAATGATACTGTTTATTTCTGTAGTATGACTTGTATTGCTTCACTTTTCAACTCTGATTTCATTATTTTAATCTTTCTTTTTTCTCGACCAGTTGAGGTAAAGGTCTACCAATTTTCTCTTTCAGGAAACCAAGTCTACTTCATTAAGTTTCTATGTTATTTTAAATCTGATTTGCTCATTTTTATTTTTATTTTTATTTTTTTTGGTTTTTCTCCGGTACCAGGAACCGAACTCACCACCTTGAACTTGCCAGGCAGGCGCTTTTGCTGCTGAGCTAAATCCCCAGCCCCTGATTTGCTCATTTTAGGTCTAGTGTTTGTTAATCCTTTCATTTTACTAATTTGGTGTTTGCTATATTTTTTCTTAGTTCCTTGAAGTGCAATGCTAGGTGATTTATTTGAACTTATTTTTTATGTAGAAGCTTATAGCTGTAAACTTTCCTTTCAGTACTCTTTTTCATATATAGAATAGTTTATGCGTATGTGTTTCCATTTTCATTTATTTCGTGTTTCCTAATTTTCATTTCTTCAATAACCCCTTATTCAAAAGATTATTGTTTATTTTCCATGTGTTCATACAGTCTTTAAAATTCTTTTGTCATTGATTTCTAGTTTTATTCCAATGTAGGCAAAAAGTACAACTGATGTGATTTCTATGCTGTTTTAATTTTTTGAGACTTATTTGTATTTTCTCTTAGAGAATGGCCCTTGTACTGATGAGAAGAATGTAGTTTTTTGTATTTGATAGATGAATGTTCCTGTATATATCTATTACTTCCATTTGAACTATAATACAATTTTATTTTCTCTTAACTCTGTCTGAATTATCTGATCATTTTTCAGAGTAAGATATCAAACTTCCTACACATATTGTGCCAGGCTGTATCTCTTCCTATAGGTGTAATAGTGTTTGTTTTAGAAAATCAGATGTTTTGCTATTAAGTGCATATGTAATTTAACCATTATATCTTTCTTTGAATTTGGTCTTTTGTCCCATATAAAAGACATTTTCTCTCTCCTTAACAATTTTATCATAATCTCTATTTGTTTCCTTATAAGCACATCTACTTCTACACACTTTTACTTTCTGTGTGCACATAATGTCTTTCAACATACTTACAGACATCCATTCTTTCTTAGTCCAAATGAATCTTTATTAGGAAAGTGAGTTTCTTATAGCAGCATAATGTTGGGTCTTGTTTTATTTGTATCCATTTAGCCAGACTATCTATTTTAAGTAAGGAAGCTAATCCAATTACATTCAAAGTACTGCCAATGTGTTAGAACACATTCTTGTAACTTGCTTACTTTTTTTGGTTGTTTTTAATATGCTTTTTTTTTTATCCTTTCTTGTTTATCACTGGTAGTCAGTGCTTTTCTGTTTTCAAAAGACTTCTTTCTTTTTAGCTTTTATGTATGTGATCTTGGGGGGACACTGGGCTTCTCACTGCATGGTCACTCTGGCATCATGAGTTATGGCACCAAGAGCACAGAACATGACAAAAACTTCTTCAGGTTCTGTCGTTATGGTCTCTCCTGTCCACACGGCTGCCAGTAATGGAAACTCCAGCTATACCACGTCCTCAGGTAGCCCATGATAGGCAGGCCACAGGTGAGGTACTAGTAGCAATCAAAGAGAATGACTCCTTAAACCAAGTCATAAAATAAGTTACCAAGCAGACAGCCATGCAATGAAATTCTGGTGGTATAGATTGCATTATGTGAGCCTTCAGTTTAGTGTTACAATAATTGATTTCATTTTTTGTGTACCTAGAACACTCTTCTATATACATTTTCTTTCCGAAAAGATGTTGTCCTTCATTTTCAGTGTTTCTTTTGCCTTTTTCAAATTCAAGATCGATACATATTTATTCCTGTATTTTGGTAGCTGTATATGTTTGCAGGATGTAATGGCTATGATTATTGTGGGGACTTGTAACATGCACATCACATATGTTAATGCTTTTTTTGGCCCCAACTCCGCCACTCCTCCTGGTCCTTCCAACTCTTGGTCCCTTCCCATTTGCAAAAGCTCTTTGATTTTTTTTGCAGGGGGGTGGATTTAGTTTTAACTATTTATTATCTAATCTCTGTTTTACATTATCAACTGTTATATTTATGTTAACTTCTAATCATGGCTTATGTATGCCATTGGTGTGAACCCTCAGAATTCTCACACCATATCCAGCTAATGACCCTAGAGGATAGTTGAGTTCTGTCCTTTTACCTAAGAGAGTATAAGGCTTTGTCTTTTATTCTGTCTCTCTCCTGATTACATCTCCAAGAAGATATGGTACAAAGCAAGTGTAAACCATGGTGTATATAGTCAGCTAGGTGCATTAAATAAGAACCAAAGACTTTATTCAAAATAAGCAAGATAATCATCATCTTTAATCATAAGACCTAAAGATTTTCACTGTTTTACCTTATGGGCATTAAATATAGTAGGAGTGTAAGCAATGCTGCCCCCCACACACAAATAAAATCACATAAACAGATACACAAAATAGGATTATCTTGTCAGTTGACAATCTGAATCATAAACTAAAAGTTTCAGTAAATTTATGATCAGTTCTTATGCAGTGACTTATGAACTGAATTACAATTCGTAATAGAGACATAATAATTCATATGAAGAAATTAGAAAAAAAAAAGCTTAAAATTAGTTTTCTGGAAGATTGCAATTCTATGAAATAACTGTCAACCTTACTACACAGATAAGGAAGATAAAGCCCAGTAACAAAATCTCACAAATACTTTCTGCTGTGGGCCATAACTATTTTAGGGTTTGCTGTTACACATTTCTATTTCAACTATTCAACTCTATCATTAAAACACTAAAATAATCATAGACCATATGAAAAAGAAGGAACATATGAAATTGATCAAAATGTACAGTGAAAGTTTAAATTTTAAAAATGTATTACAGCAAAAGCACATTGCCTCCAATCTCCATACAAATACTTCCTTTGCTAGAACCCACTATCTCGTCACTCTTCTTACTTTCTAAAGTGATTTAGGAAATCCTCATTCCAGTGTGTCTTAACAGGGTATGATCAGAAATACAAGCACAAGGTCCTGAGTTCAATTCTTAGTTTCAGGCTGGGGATTTAGCTCAGCGACAAAGCGCCTGCCTTGCAAGCGCAAGGTCGTGAGTTGGGTTCCTGGTACCAGAGAAAAAACAAAACAAAAAAAAAGTCAGTTTCAAAGAAACATATCAGTATGTGGCAAGCAATAGTTAGCCAGGTCTCATGGCAGGCTTTATGAGTTGATGTACTTCAGTTGTACAGGTGCATCTGGGAAATGCCTAAAGTCGACGCTCATACTTACTTAGGTGTGGCCTATTATTTTATTTACCATTTCCGTCTGTGCCTCTTCCCCCCATCTTAGTCACAGTTTTGATAAGTCCACAAGTTAAATATAGCCAGTACCAGTAAAATCCAATTGTTACAAGAGAATTTCTTTAAAGTGGGAGAAAGACAGTATGAGACAACAAAAGAGTCTAAGACTGCCAACAAAAGAAAGCCACACTTAAAAGAAAATACCCAGAGTGTTACTGAAATTAAGGTTCAGTTACAACAGGCGACACACATTCTTCAAACACGCTTTGTGTCTGTAGAAATCAGCTACCCAGTGGAGCTGTGAAAGTCCAAAACTGCTTCACTACATGGAAACCAAGAATCCTACATTTACAAAAATGCTTTAGAGATTTAAAAAAAAAAAACAATGAACATGAAGAACAGAAGCAAATATTGAAGGCTACTACATCATCAAATGTGCCTGCAATGGGAATATCATTTTTCACTAATTGTGGCTAATTGTGTTGGTGAAGGTAAGACACCCTTTACACTGGTGAAGACTTGATTCTGCCTGCTACTTAGGACACTTGCAGTGAACTTCTAGGAGAAGCTGCAATTCAAAAGTTGGCATGTGTTCTTCATATGGCTTGCAACTCAACCCTAAGACTGATAGAATAGCAGAGGATACTGAGGTATAATTGTTAGGATTGATTAGTTGGTATGGTACCCAATCCAGGTTGAGGAGTTTGACAATGTTGACCAGAAAGCAAGAATTAATATTTTTGCCCCACATATTTTTCAGGAGGATGTAGATGAAGATATGTTTTTACTTTTGCCCCAAATCCACAGCTGCAGAATTATTCAACTCTTTGAATGATTACCTATTAGAACAATGGAAATTTTGTGGATTATTGTGTGGCTAAAAGGGACAGCTTTCTGGTTTTACTAGCTGGTGCAGAGAGGTAGCTTCTGAATGGAGTTGATGCACTGCGTCCTCCAGGGAGAAATGGTGGCTCACCAAACTGGAATTCCACAACATTTCCCAGGATGTGACTGAGACTGTAAGCCACATTAAAGTATGTGCCTCTAAGCCAGGTTTTCATGTAGCTCCATGAGGAGGTGGATGCTGCAGATACACGGATGCAGATACACAGAACCAAGATGAGTTCCTAAAGGAAGAGGACCGGCCAGAGGTTTTGAGTTCTGAAAACCACTCCAAGGTTTTCTCTTAGGGAAAAGCCACCACTGGCAGCGTATGTCACTGACACAGAGTTGGTTGAAGAGCTTGCTTACTCATGTGACACATTCGACCTGCTCAACAAGCTCTGTCACTGCAGGGGAGAATGACAACAGCATTCAAGTGAACAGAAAGTGCCTGGATTAAGGCCCAACTGGAATTAAGTGGATGACAATTAAACACTAGGGTTTTTGATATGTCTCAAACATGCACAGAAATTTTGCAACAGAATGAACCAGGGCCTTCTCTCTGCCCGCTGGTGCATGATGAGCTATCTCCGCTTTCAGAACAGTGTGAGTGTCACTTCCTAAACACAAAAGAATCCTGTAACATTAGAAAGCGATGGATCTGTAACCCGTTTCTGAATAAACTGGGTGAATCGACTTCATCCGTTAGAATAAAATCCACTGCCTGATGTCATAAATTATAGTGGCCTTAAGAGTATGTGTCAAAAGATGTCAAATTTCCATATGTTCTAGATTAAAGCCGCAGTGTGATATCCTAAGATTGCCGCAAAAGCACCGAAAAACCTGGTCCCTTTCCATCATTCTCTTTGTGGAGCCAGATGTTGTGCAGTGACAGGCGCAAAAATGAGCTTAAGAAGGACCCTAGACGTAAGCAAAATGCTGTGGTTGTCACTCTTTACCATCACCATTTAGTTGCAGGAAAAAAAGCTAAGGGTTCCCGCTGACTTTACATTATGCCGACTTGTGTGATTATTTCATGACACTCTATAATGGAATGATAATAGAAATAAAGTACACAATAAGTGCAGCGTGCTCGGATCATCCCAAAGCCGCCCCACACTGGTCTGTGGGAAATTGTCTCTAGGAAACAATCCCTGTGCCAAAAAACCAATAATACCTTCTGCATTTTATGGACTGCATAACCTTCACAGCTGTCTCTTAAATAGGTAATCACGCACGAGGTGGGGCCAGGAAGACCATCGCTCAGTCCCCTTCACATACAGGATTTTTTGATGGTGACTAATTGTGTGTAGAATTTCCCAAATGAGCTTAAAAGAAACTGTATATTGTCTTTAGCTGTCCTAGGGACACATCTCGCTCACTTTAGCAGTTCACCCAGAGTGGGGTCTGAGGCTGGCTGATTTCTATTATCTGTACATTAATTAGAGCAAAGTACCAGGTTTGTGACTCTTGATCTCAATACCTAAACTTCTAGCAACGTTCAAGGTTGATCTTTCAAATTTACTAATATCACCACCTTAGAGTGTACAACTTTTTACAATTTACAGTGAACATGCAGAAAAGACAGAAATAAGCACAGGTATTCTATTTTTAGAGACTCTAAAAATACCTCTGTCCAATAAGTCATTAGTTTGCCCTTCTCACCACTTAGAAAATTTGAGAATGGCAGATTTTTATGGGAGGCTTACACTAAAGAACAATACTGAAGTTATAATAAAGCAGTGCCTATTCTTTGCTGCTTTGCATTTGATCTTTTATTTTAAATGTCTATAAAATCTATGCATATACATAATTTCAAAAGCAAAAGATGGCATGTTTTCCTGATAACAGGTTACTAAGAAAATCGTAAGGTAAAAATGACAGCCCTTACATTGATGAGGATTTCTTTTGTCTTAACATGAGAGGAAGATTATTCGGCTCACGGTTTTAGAGGTTCACGGTCAGCTGGCCCGATTGTTTTGGACCTGTGGCCACACATCATGACAGCAGCACACGGTGGAGCAGAAGTGCTCACCTCTTGGCTTAAAAGCTAAACAGAAGAGCCAGGGATATAGCTCAGCGGCACAGCACTCGCATGGAAAGCTTGAGGTAGTGAGTTTTATTCCCAGTACCCCCCTCCAAAAAAAAAGCTAGAGAGACGAATAGCAAGGGGCTAGGTTCCCTCTCTCCCCTCCAGGTCCTGGCTTCAGTCACCTAAAAACCTCCCTCCAGACCCAGCTCTTAAAGGTCCCAAAATCTCCTCAAAGAACCAAGCTGAAGACCAACCCTTCAGTACGTGGGCCATCGGGGAACACTTAAGATTTAAACCACAGCAGATATTATTTCTTTAATTTTAGATTCCTGATGTGGACAATTCCATTATGGTTACATCAGGTGCTAAAACTTTGAAAACTTGGTAAAGGGTATCTACAATGTATTATAGTATTTTTGGAGAATTTTTGAAACTATAAAATGTTCTCAAATGAAAAGGTTACAAGATAAAGACAATTGCATCTTAACTAATATGTATCCACATTGCATGAAAAGTTTCTTTTTTATTAGTACATGTTCACAGTACCTGCAGTTTACAGTCATCTTGGGGGAGAGACGTATGTACATAATTCCACTCGCTTCTTTTCCTAATGCCCCCTCCCTCCCTCCTTGTCTACTTCCCCCTCCCCTTTTTCATTATTGATATTACTTATTGAGTAAATTTCACCCAATTTACTCACTTCAAGTATCACACAAAACAAACCTATATACATAATAAATCTATTACAGAAGTAATGAGTCAAAAATAACAAGAAAGTTAATATAACATATCACCACTTGAAAGAAAGTAGAAAAATAATTCAAATTTATTCAAATAGCAACAAGCCTGGGGTACATCATCTTGCATAATTACAGCATAGCATGTTCGTACTCACTGAGGTTATAAGGTGCCTGCACATGTGCATCTTTTTTCCACTTATTTCCCCTCCACTTCCTTTTGTCCCTCACCCTTGGGCTCTTGTACCTGGAAGCATAAGCTTCAAGAGAGAAAAAATATAAGTGTCATATCTACCATGGAATAAAAAGACAAGGAAGGCATCTACTGTGTTAAAATCAAGGACAGTGGATTTATAAGTGGTGAATGATTAGCTATTTTATTTAGTTGAATGTATTCAGTACATTAGAGACTTTCTCTTTTCACTGTTGAATGCTTTGGAACTCAGTAAGAGTTCAATTATTTAAATCAATTAAGGATTTTACAAATATGAGATATCTTTTCATGTGAGTTAAGTCTTCACAACAGGAGACTCGTCAGAATCCATTTGGATAAATGACACTGGATTCTTTAGCACTACAACTTCAAGGTAAGATAGCACACTTGAGAATGCTGTAAGCTGAATATTGATGTAAAGAAGGTAGCCAGGGGACCAGCATACTTTAAGATAAATTGCAGCATTATATATAGAAAATGAAATTGAATTACAGCAGTGCATATAATACATCCTTCCTTAAAATTTTAATGTCATTTCTAAAGCATTATGATGCTCTTGGGTATGTATCTCTTATTTTTATTTAATAAATCTGTATCTCTTAAATATATATAATATAATATATAAATATATTATATAATATATTGTATAATATAATATATATTATGTAATATATTATATATAATCATATATATGATTTCTTTTTATCCCAGAATTATAATTTACAGTACAATATGAGTAAATACTCTTTGTTTGCAAGTAGAACTTCAATGCTAATATTATCTAGCAGGAAATATAGTTTTAGAGCTGCAATTTCACCAATTTACTCACTTCAACTATAACACAAAATAAATCTATATATGTATGTACTAAGACAAAAATAACAAGAAAATTGATACAACATATCATCTCTTGAAAGAAAGTAGACAATTCAGCTTGATTCAAATAGCAATCAAAGCTGGTCTATATGATCTTTCATAAATAAAGAACAAAAACAATCTACTGGAAATTGTTTGAACAATATTATGAATAAAAAATAATAGTAGAGATAATAAGTGAAGAAGTAATTTTCTTTAATCATAAACATTTAAAGTCAATTAAGGTAAATAATTTAAAAAAATTAAAAGTAGATAATAGGCATAGGAATAATTATTCATTACATTACAATAGAACATTATGACATGTGATATTGGCTTTTATAATAAATTACCCTAGATATCATTATAACAATAAATTGAAGTGTTTTTCTCTACCTGACTTCTCAGTAAACTTGATCCATAAAACAAAATTATCATGCTCCATTAACTGTGTCTGCCTTAATCACTGAACTATGCCACAAAAAAAAAAGTATTTTCCAGAAATCAACTTATCCTTATATTAGAAATACTCAAGAGGCTTCACAAATATTTTAATCTATAAGGAAAGTATTAAGAAATATATATTGGGATATGAGAAAATACACTTACATTTTCTTGAGTTTCCATTTACATGAAACAGGAGTTTTCATTTGCTTAGCTAGGAAAAGAAATGCTGCTTATAATCTACCCTACCCCAAATACCCACTTGGAGATCAATGACAAATGAAGGCACTTAATCATGAAGCTGGGGTCATTTTCATAGCTGCACTTAAATTTTTCAAGATAGAAAGAAGAGACCTTTCTAGGAATTCTACTAGGTATAAAAACACTGAGTATTTACACTGTGTAGGCAGGAATTTTTTTTAAAAAAAGGTAGATTGATTTCCAAATTCCAGTCCAGTATGTAAAAAGCTCTGAAGTTGTCACTGTATTTTAACAACAAATAAAAAGCTGAACTTGCAGAAAACAATTCCTCCTAAATCTATCATAGGAGTGAGATCATAGGGTAAAGTGGTGCCTCCAAAACTGAACAGACATAGTTAGCACAGGAATTCCCAACTTCTAGAAGTAGAAATCCCCATGTGAGTCAGTACTGGGTTTGAGCAGCTACTGAACTGCAATTGAGGAATTCCTGAAGCGCTCTGCAGATAACATTGGCAGTTAAAAGTTCTGGGGTGACTCTTTCACTTCTTGACCTCCACACCTATCCAAGTTTTACCTTGTGGAGCTCTGCTAGACTGTTTCATCAACCATCAGAGAAAAATCCCCTCATCCTTCCATGGGAGAGAGAAAAAAATGAATTACTGTATGTTGCACATAGCCAAATACTCTGTTTTACTAAAGTATGCCATTATTTATAAAGTCCTATCTTCTTTATTTAACCAGAGCCTAACATGCTGGGGTTTCATCAAAGTCCCTGACCTAGGGGAAGGGAAATGTCCAATAGCAAGCCACTCTCCCGTCCTGGCACACCTCAGTGATGAGGAGCTGTGGTACCAGGAGGAACCTGTAACATTCACAGTTCCGATTTACATGCTCCATAAAATACTGTCTCAATCACAGAACTAAAGCGTGTTTCTCCTCCCTCACATTACTATAGGCCTATTTGTACTATTCATTTTACCCTGTAGCTCATGCCTGACTCTTAATTACAAGATGTTCTAAAAGGCAAAAGCCACAGTCTGATAAAATAGCAGTTTTCAGAAACAAATATGGCAGGGATATTAATATCATCAGACCAGAAATTCAAAACAATTAAAGCTTAGGGAGGTGATAAGTAAGCAGACAGCATTCAAGAACGCATGCACAATATAAACAGAGAGAGCAAATTTCTAAGAAAAAGAAGCTATGCTAGAGATTACTAAAGTAGAAATGAAAGGGTCTCTGATGGGCTTTTCTCAGAAAAGAATTTCTGAGCTTGAGAATGCCTCAGTATGCAGGTCTAACACTGAAAGCAAACAGAAAATGACTTAATAGTAAAGAATGGACTGCACTATCAACAGCACAACTGCAACAAAGAATGAAATGAGAAATGAATGAGGGGGCAGAAAATAAGATTTGAAAAATGATGATTGAGAATTTCTCAGATCAATATCAGACATCAAACCAAAGATCCAAACAGTTCACAGAAAACCATCCAAGATAAATGCTAAAAATAAAAATATTAAAAACACAAAATTAAAGGAAAGTAAAAATGTCTTGAAAGAATTCAACAGAAGAATAAAACCTTACCTATACAGAATTAAAAAAGAAAGAAAAGGAAAAAACTGCTGGGTCCTGGCCTAGGACCTACAGTGAGTACCACTCAAAATAGTGGTTTTGAATACCACTGTACTCAAAGGTACAGTGACAGAGTAACACATGGACAAGATATACACACTGTAGGGGGCTGGGGATTTAACTCAGCAGCACAGCACCTGCCTGGCAAGTGCAAGGTCGTGAGTTCAGTTCCCGGTACTGGAAAGAAAAACAAAAACAAAAACAAAAAAAGATATACACACCGTAGCTACAAAGGGCACCAGGATGGTCAGAACCTAGTGACAGGCTAGAAGCAGGAGGCATACTGTCCTCAGCCTTTTACTAGGTGCACAGCGTGATGTGGTTGCCCTAGTAAAAGGGAAGCCCTACAGGGTTGCCCTAGTAAAAGGTTGCCCTACAGGAAGCAGTAGGGTGAACTGCTGATGTGATCAAGGTTCAAGGACTGAGGAACAATGCTTTTCTGGAAAAGCACACAGGACTGATCAGGGTTAACTAGTAACCTAATTGTCTGCTAACTGCTACTACCGAGCTGGAAGGAATTTGCATGAGTGAAGTCCTCAGCAGCCATGTTACCTTGCTTTGAGGGAGAAATAACTTCATAGACTGCAGGTCTTGGCTCTGGCTTTTGGCTTAAAGATTAATCTGTCCTTAAGCCAGCTGGGTGTCTCCTCACAAGTCATGTAGTTCTAGGATAGAATCTTGATTTATTTTTGTGCCAATTTATGAAGATTAATTATTGCCTACTCTGTACCACATCAAGCTTGTCCTCAGTGAGGGAAAGAAAAGAAAAGTAAAGAAAAGAAAAGAAA
>NW_004955447.1:12890340-12910559 GCF_000276665.1 Chinchilla lanigera
AGGGAAGGGAAGGGAAGGGAAGGGAAGGGAAGGGAAGGGAAGGGAAGGAAGGAGGAAATGTGCATCAAAATTCGCCAGAGCCATGAGAACAATAGATTAGAGTGAAGTGTTATTGGTTTTGAAGGAAAATACCTACAAACCTAGAAAATGATATTTTGTGAAATTATTTAAAACTAAAGGGGAATTATATCCTTGATATAGACAACGTGAATAGGCCTGTATTTATCAATAAAGTTGAATCAATAATTGATACATTTCCCAAGCAGAAAGAAGAGGTGCTAATAGGTTTACTGATGAATTCAAATGAACATTTAATGAAGAAATTTTATCAAACTCCTCTAATCTCTGCCAGAAACAGAAGTAGACAACCTGATTCCTATCTCACTCAGTGAGTTGACCATTGCCTTATGAACAAAACTAGAGCAAAAAATTAGAAAAAAGGAAAATTATGGATCAATATTTCTCATGAACATAGATTCAAAATCTTCAGCAAAATATTAAAAAATTATATCCAATTGTAATTTTAAAAACTAAACATAATGACAGTCATATTTATTTCATACTTTCACTTGACATTCATAAATCAATTAATTTAATCCATCCCATCAACAGACTAAAGAAACAAATCTTATGGTCACTCCATTTAATCCACAGAAAGTATTTGACCAAATCCAATAATCATTTATCATAAAGCACACATTGAACAATAACTGCCTAGAAACTTCCTGAACTTAAAGAGTATCTCCATAAATCTCACAGTTAACACTGTACTTGAGCATTAGAAACTTTAAATTTTCCAGTTTAGTTCAGGAATGTCCCTAATCCATGTTGCTTTTCAGCATCACACTGAGAACCCTCACTTATGCAATCAAACAATACATATAAACAAAAGGTATATTACAGAGATGAAAGAGAGTGATCTATGTTCACAGTTGAACTTATGAACCTAAGTAAAAATGACAAATAAAAAATTGACATAATTTCTTTTATTTTAAAGAGAATAGTAAAAAAAAAAGGAACAATATCAAAATACAAAACAAAGCAAGGACGTAAAAATGATATGGGCTTTCAAACCAAATGATAGGGATTAACTGCAGTTGTTTTATTACCTATTGTTATCTTCAGTGAAGTTGCTCAGATTACCAGATGTAAGAATGGAAGATTCATCAATTTGTGTTGTCTTCAGACATGTATGAAAACATATATTTCTGATAAACTTGTGCTTAGCAAAAAGTTGTCAGGCAAACATGAAAAATTAAGGAACCAACAAATAAGGAAATATGAAAATTATTTATTAAATAATCATATGCCAATGCATAAGCTAGTTTATTTTAACTGCATTACCTCATTTGACCATAACAAATTTCCTGCAAGATATCACTGAAACAATTTACTAGAGCAGCAAATGAAACATTGAAGAAAATTGAATATCTTGACTTAAGTCATGCAACTAGTCATTTTTAGAGTTTATATTTGGGCACACCTAAGCTCTCTTTAAGACTATCCAATAAAAATAGCTGAACGACACTAAAAAGAAAATATTATTTAGCACCCACTATCAAAAAAATATTACATAACTTACTGCTACCACAGAGTCAATGCATATTAACTATCAAACAGCAACACCGACAATGTCATTCAAAGAACAATACCATTTACATTAGTACCTTGACAAAGAAATTCTTGAGTAGAAACCTAACAATATGCAAAAGGTCTACAAGAGAAAAATCACAAAATTCTATTGAAAGGAATCAAAGAGGAACAAAAATGGAGCTATGTTTCATGATCATGAATAGAAAAATGATATTAAGATTCAGTTCTGAATATGATCCATAAATCCACAGTTATGCCAGTAAAAACCTCAGTAAGCTCCTTTGTGGATATGGACAAATAGATTCTGAATTTAATATCAAAAGATCAAAAACCAATAACAGCAGCACAGCACTGAAGATGATGAAGAGAGTTCAAGGTCTGAATTACCTAATTACAGCAACCAGAATAAGTCTACAGTAATTGAAATAGTGTGGTGTTGGTGATATAATATACAGATAGAGCAGTGTAATAGAATACAGATTGCAAAGCTCAGAAACAGCCCTATATGAATCAAGAGAACTGATTTCTGACAAAGAATAAGGAAATATAAAGGGGTAAAGATAACATTTCAAGAAATGATGTGACAACTGGATATTGAAATGCAAAAAAAAGAAAGAATCTAGATGTAGATCTTACATGCTTCATAAAACTAAATATAGGTGAGAAACTTATATGCAAAACATAAAACAAGAAAACTCTTGGCAGATAACATAGTAGAAAATCTAGTAGACCAGTGATGACTTCTTAGGTGGAACATGAAAAACATAATACATGAGAGAAAAAATGTTACCCTAGAGCTCATTAGGATTAAATTTCTATTTTGTGAGAGACATTATGAAGCAAATGAAATGATGATCCACAGAACATATTTACAAAGTTGTGTGTTATACAGAACTGTTATTCAAAGTATCAATAGAACTTTTACAACTGCACAACAAGGTAGCAAATAGCTATATTTTTTAAAAAAATACCAAACACCCTAACAGATACCTCACCAAGAAAATAGACAAATGGCACCTAGGTGTACAAATAACCTTCCACTCCATATGTTATCAGAAACATACATGGTGGAAAAAGAAGACACCACTGCACACATCTTAGAACGGACAAATTCCAGAGCACTAATACCATGGACATGAAAAATCAGAAATGACATTCCATTCTGGAGGCAATGCAAATTAACACAGCTATTTTGCAAAGTAGTTTGGTGATGTCTTACAAAACTAAGCATACTTCTTGTCTGACATTCGCACTGCCTGCTCCTTGATATTTGCTCATAACACTTAAGTATCTGTGGCCACAGAAATATCTGCATGTGGAATTTTCCAACATCTTTTTTGTAGTTTCCAAACTTAGAAGCAATTAAAATACCTTTGGTAGGTTAATGGATAAACTGTTGTTCTGGGGAAAATAAAATATTATTCAACATTAAAAAATTATCAAGCTATGAAAAAACATCATAGGTATTTAAAAACCTATTACTAAGTAAAAGAAATAAGCCTGAAAAGGAAATACACTATTTAATACCAACTATATGACATCTTAGAAAAGTCAAACTATGATTAAGTGGAAAAGATCATTGATTTTCAGGGATCTCTGTGGAGACAGAAAAGAATAGGCAGAACACAGGATGTTTTGAGCAGTTAAACTATTCTGTGTGATACTAAGATGGTGAATATATGTGAGTATATATTTGTTTAAATCCATAGAATGTACAAGACAAAAACTGAACCCTACTGAAAGAGATCATTGACTTTGAGAGATAATGCTGCATAAAAGTGGCGATCATTGGTTGACCTACTCTAGAGGAGATTTTGCTAACAGAGAGAATACACATGCACGGGGACTAGAAGTATATAGACAATTTCTGTACTTCAGCTTATGTTTGTCATGGGAATAAAATGTCTCTGAAAATAAAATCTGTTATAAAAAAGAAGAGCACTTGAGATAAAATTAACTCAATGTTGCTGGGGGTGGTAGTGCACGCCTGTATTCCCTGCACTCCAGCCCTAAGGCATGAGGTTTGCTACATCTAAGGCCAGCCTGGACTACATAACAAGATCCTGTCTCAAAAAGAAAAAATTAACTCAATACTACATGAAAAAATTGTGACAAAGTCCAGATTCCTGGGCTAAAATCAGAACAAAAACTAATGGAAGCTAAAAATCACAACAAGAACTGATGAGGACTAATTGGATCAAGAACAAAGCAACAGCAGCAGGTACAAATGTTCTATCAACTTCAAATTCACACCTAAAATTTTAAAAAATTATGGATGTATAAACTTTATTTGCAGCTACACTGCAAAGATTTGTTGGTTTCTAAGTCTCATGGAGAAATAGTTTGAATATTGATTCTTCTTTTATGTAATCCTTAATAATCGTTATTCCTGTCACATGCCCAGGCAATCAAAGGACCATATACATTTGTGCTTAATTAACAATTGTTTTCACTGATTGTGTATTTTGCTTCTAAAACCTGTTAGCATTCTGTGGAAGGAAATTAAAAGCAAAACTTAAAATATTCAGTTTCTTTTAAAAGATGTATATTATTCTAGGTAGTAGACAGATAGGCCAACCAAGTATATGTATTAAGCAAATAAAATGACAGTCAAGAAAGAGCTGAGTAGATATTGATGAGGAAGCCTAACGGATACTGGAAAGCTGTTTTCCTTGAGATATTCAATACTCACGATTCAAAAACATCAAGCTTTCAGGGCAAGCTCTACAATGTACCAGCTTTAATTAGCACCACAGAACTGTGTAGTGATGCAGATCTGCTTATAAGTTACACCCAGTTGCTTCCTACAACTCAAATAAAAGGTAGGAAGACATTATCTCATTAAAAAGCAAGAATTCATTATAGATGGTTCACCCTAATATAAGAAGCATATTTCTCTGGTATTTTATAAAATACTTTAGGAGGAATCAAATTTTCTCATTTATATTCAAAGTGCAAAACATTTAAGTGGAAATAACCCAATATTTTAATAGAGTTTATTTAAACAAATACAGGTGGTTATGTCTTTGTAAAAGTGTTGCCCACTGGCACAGCATTCAGCTTATTTTAAAGGTTAGAATTGGGGCTGGGGATTTAGCTCAGCGGCAAAAGCCCTTGCCTGGCAAGCGCAAGGTCATGAGTTCAGTTCCCGGTACCGGAGAAAAACCAAAAAATAAAAAATAAAAATAAAAAAATAAAGGTTAGAATTACCTACCTTATAAATTAAGGATTCATGCAATCAGTATGTTTATATTGGTAATTTATTTTCCATTTTAACTTCCAATTTCCTGATCAAGAAGGTCAATTTAAAATGGAAGATGGATTTATTTTATCACATTAAAATGTGTAAGAAAGAGTAGAAGTTAAAATGATTTGTATTGTAGGGGCATAGATGAAACTCTAGCATTCGAGGACCATCTTCAACCTTCCACCACTCGTGGATTAGAAGAAGAGCACCACGGCTTCTGGGAGGGCAAGACTTCATCATGCCAGCTCTAGTGACATGAGTTCTTTAGGGCAATGCTCAAGGCAGTGAGACTACATGCGCGTATTTTTTCACACATTAAAATGTACACTTCATTTTAAAGTAGCACCTATATAAATCAGATGAGAAAGGAGACAAAGGAGAGAGAAAAAAAGAGAGAGAGACAAAGACAGAGAGGCTGCAATACCATTGTTAGGGGAATTAACATTAACGGTCACCATTAACAGAGCAGAGTGTGAAAAAATACAAAAGACGGGAACACCAAGAATTAAGGGAATTTTGAAATTTGGCAAGTTTGGACCACAAGTCAGTTTGAGCCCGAAGGAAACAGGCTAGTTTGAAAGAGTATCTCGTAAGGAACTGACCTCCCCTCCAACTATATTTAGCCCATTAAGTTACACTGAATCACACAACCTTACTCACCTTTCACGGCGCCAGTGCTGAATAGCAGATAGAAATATAACTAGGACAAAATGGCTTATTCTTGTAAGGAGTTCAGAACTCGTTTAGAAAGAAAGCCTAGGAGGGAAAATTGAAGATAAGATCCTGTCTTCTTGGTCTATAGAATATGGGCTCCCCTGTGAGAAAAGAAAATTTAGAACATTCACAGGTCACATCTCATTCTAGAGACGACAAGTTGGGGTTATTTCCTCCCTGTATTTGTGCGAAGACTAACAATCAAGGTTTGGCTGCCTTTCGATTTTTAACTTTAGAAAGATAAGAAGAAGGACTTGGTTGGAGAGCATTTATTGTACTAAATAGCTTCTGACCATGATTTTCATTTTAGGTAAATTTTTAAAGTAGTGTTATTCTTAGCTATCCTTTAGGGTCCCAAAATAATTTCAATGCAGTGTGATTCTCTATAATCATGTTTTTAGTAATGGATTTAGAACATAACTGATCAGAAATAGGCTGAGGTTGGACCTGATAAACAACTTGCTGATAACTTTCCCTGAAGTTATGAAAAAGATTCGTTGTCTTAGAAATTTCCAAGAGATATAAAGCATGCCCAAATGGCAGAATAATAGTTTATATTATTTGCTCCTTGGAAACATGTTTACTTTGAGAATTTAATTTCAAGAATTTACACTGACATAAGAATATATTCCATGAAGAATAATATTTTCAGCAGGCAATACTTTTGTTAACGGTAGAATATGAAATTTCTAGAATCAACTCATAGACAAAAATGTTCTATCGTATGATACTGATAACTCTTTAAACACAAAAACTATATATCTGGAATTTATAGCACAAATTTTACTTTATCTCTTTCATATTTTTGTGTAAATCTACCTTTTGCAGTGCAATTGTTATTTAGCTTTCTTTCCTGAAGAAAATCATTTTTATGTTTGCCAAAACGTGATTAATTTTCAAAAACTGTAATTACTATGCTATAATCATTCTATGGAAAGTTAATCTCTTTCATTTGACAGCAGTGTTGAACACTGGTAAGTGTTAAATTGTCTCTTAGGTAGAGCACTTTGTAAAGTTGTTCTCTATAACTCCAACTTTTGGACTTGCTTCTACTGACAGTCGTTTAATGTTCAAACTATGTCGTACCTTGTTCTTAATCTTCCCAGGAAAAGATACTCTTAACTTTTGTGTGTATGTGTGTATTATTCTACTTTACAGTACTCTAAATGATTGCAATTTTGTTTTCTCATGAACTGAAACAATATAATCTATTAAATGATATGTTTTCATCATTTCTTTGGAAGATAAATGCTCTTTCTCTTTTCAGACTGCAAAATATCTATGGACAACTTCTTTGTCTGAAGTTGATTTAATTTATAAGACACTGTACTACACATTTTGAGCTAGCCTGAGTGTCCTCTGGTTGTTAAAGAATTTTAAATAAAGAAAGCATGTTAGCTAATTTTACTTTTGCTACTTTTGCATTTTACTCATAAGCTTTTTACCAGAAGTGTGCTATCTTACACATTCTGATTTGAGGGTCCTCTATCATTTATGCTTTTTTGCTTCTTTGTATAACAAAAAGGGATTTGTATTTAAAGACTTATCTAGCTTAATGCAGAATAAATTCACATTTACCACCTAAAGTGGTCGATTTGATTTGCTAAGAATTCTAACATATTTTAGTTGAGAGGACATATGGGAGTAACATACCACTAATGCTACCTAAGATAAAATTTCATTAACTGCTTTCTCCATTTTTACCTTTTACACTGATTTCTTTTTCACCCTTAAATACCATAGAATTGGGTTTTAGTGACTTTTCACCCACTTCTTTATTTTCAAAAGACATAGTGAATTTCTCAATAACATTTTAACCAAACATTTTTGTGTTCTTCCATTAAACTAAACCTGACTGTTGATTACTTAAGAGTACATGTATTTTAAGTTAAAAGCAAACATTTCAGCACTTCAAACACAGTAAATAATTAATGTTTTCAACTACAGAAAAATGAGAGCTAATTGCCCAACACCTCTGCACAGTGAACCCTGAGCATTGATTCTGGGAATCAAGGTCACTGTTTGCATTTGCTTATTCTACAGGCACTGATGATTATTTCATCCAGCACTCAGCTTCGGTCCTCAAACTAGAAACGGGTTAGAAGGAACAAAGCACTTCTGGAAACACTTTTTCCAACGCATTGAAGTTCAGTTAAAATCATGTTTTTCAAAACTGCAAGTCTATTTTTATAGTTGCACAGATTATAGAATCACAGAGACTCAATTTAATGTATTACAAGGCAAGGGTGATGACCAAAGTTTTGTAATGATGAAAATACTGCTTTTCTTTAAACACAAGCAAATACCAATGACTTCATAGTAAAACTAACAAAACGATTTTGGTGCATCATTGTAACTTCCATGATTTAATTGATTTCAAGGATTTTTTTCTTTTGAAGCACAGAAGGAAAATCCTAATGGGCAAGCACTGCGCTAGCTTTAAAATAAATAAGAGGAAACTGGACCAAAACAAAATACTTAAGGTTTTACGATTGATTTTGTGATAATAGCAAATTATAAATTTTCAAAATAAAATATTGCTGGTGTCTTAATACAAACAAGTGTACTTACTATGCTGACTTACCAGAAGATACTATTTCAAAGCATAACTAATAAATTATGAAATTAGGAAACCATGCATTTATAAACCAAGTTGACAGAGCATTTTATTGTCACAATAATGAGTAGCCATTTTAATTAGTTTATTTCTATACTCAGGCTGAAGTTGCTTCACAGGAAATGGAGGTACAGAAAGAAAATAGAGAAGGAAATTTTAAATCGATATCATTATTTCTTACAAAATGTGTAGAACACCTTGCTTCTTTCGTGCCTAACTTTGTAGTCATTTAATCTGGTTTAGATGATTACACTTTCTGAGGGTCAGAGAAGACTAGATAGGTCAGCTAGTTTTTCTACTTGGGTTTTCAGTAAACTACAAAGTGTCAGCTAGGGCTGGATTCTCGGCTATATGCTTACCTAGGGAGCCAAACACTTCCCGTCTCAGCCTATTGCTGTTGACTTACGGCTCGCGTGTCTGAAGGAGTCTGGAAAGAAAGAAATAGTCTGAAGGCTGAGTCTGCTAGCAAGGCTTAGTCTTAGGCACCAAAGTTTGATAAGAGGCTTGACATTTGTTGCCATTCCAGAATGACCTCTGGAAATACACACAAAAGATATGATTACACAAGTACATGAACGCCAACAGGTGAGGATGTCGAACACATCTTAATTCACCCTGTCCAAATCTTTTGCTTTCATCAGTTACCTCCCATTCAGAAAGCTCTAGAGGGAAGGACTAACACTGAGGATTCTAGGATAACATTTAGAAAGTTCTGCATTTACTATATAAGCATGGACTGCATTATTCACTGACGTAAAAGGCAAGAAATTCAGAGAGTTGAGCGTTGTCTTTTAGCAAACAAAAATAAATGTGCAGGTAGAAAATTGACATATAATTTTATTCTCACAACCTAACCTTCAAACATAAAATAAATAGTTTCTGTCTGTGTGTGTGTAAACGATTTGCATGATTAACTAGTATTTAGTATGCCCAACCAATTTTAAATTACTTACATTTTTTCTTTTACTGTAAAAAGGTGAAACCTGTATTAGCAATTGAAGTAGATAAAAGTAATTTTTTTCTTTTTTATTTTAAAGAGGAAACATTCAATAAAAACAATACAGAATTTCAAAACAAGGTGATAGGAAATTAACAATAGTTATAATATTGCATATTGTTATCTTCAAAGTAGTTGCTCAGATTACCAGATAGAGGCATCAAAATTGATCAGGTAATTTAAGCACTAACTGATGCTTTCAATGAACTAATAGAAAGGAGTAGGATAATTATTTTAACTGTCTTGTTTATATATTTTTCCCCTTGCTTCTTTTCTCCTTTTTCCCATCCCAGTTGTTCTTTCCTTCTGAGAAGTTTCTTTCCCTTTCACAATATCTACTGTACTTTTTGGACCTTATTTACTCTTTCAGGCTCTTACACTAGGGAGACAATACAGTGTTTACATATGTGAGTATTTTCTTTCACTTATGAGTATGGTCTCCAGTTGCATCCATTTCCCTTTGAAAGCCTCGAATTTATCTTTCTTTATACCTGAGTAGTACTCCATTGTATAAAAACACCACATCATTTTTATTCATTCCTCAGTTGATGGGCATTTGGATTGTTTCCATGATTTAGCTACTACAAATTGTGCTGCAGTACACATGAGTGTACATATATCGCTGTGGTATGAAGTTTTTAATTCTTCAGGAAAAATACCCAAATGCCTATGAAAATGGGATAAATATTTCAAAAAAATTTAAACAACTTGTGTCATAATTGTGAAATAGGATTTCAGTGACGCATTTAACATTCAAAGAAAGTCATTGCTATTTAAACATAACAAATTAATTTTCCATCTTACTTCAAATGGTCAGAGAACACTTTGCATACAAAGTTAGTAGATGAATAAAAATCCATCTAAGAAAATTATATCTCCAGTTTATTTAAGTTATAAGTTTTATAAATGATACCATGGAAATCTCTCATTTTGAAAAAAACAGGAGCTCTTGATCTTAACGTGATCTTTTAAATTCTTAATCTTAACTTGATCTTTTAAATTCTTGATCTTAATTTGATCTTTTAAATTCACGTAATTTTTTTTTGGAACAGGGCGCAGGCTGACCTTGAACTCACTATGTATCCTAGGCTGGCCTTGAAACTGTGGCAATCCTCCTGCCTCTGCCTCCCAAGTCCTGGGATTACAGGCTTTAGCCATGGCGCAAATAATATTTTTGAAAAACAGAATACTAGCTTGAAAGTAGACAATTGGATTACTTTACTCTTTTAAATATTTATTTTTTCACACAGATAACAGACAAGATAATATTTTTTGTTTTGTTTTCAGTATCTATGTTTTTATTAGCTCCTGTTTTCGGTACATAATAGCACATTCATCACGGGGCATTTGTACAAGAACCTAATCTTTAATCTCTTTCCCTTGCTCTCCATCCAGCTCTTCTCCGCCTCCAGACTTACTAAGCTTCAATTTCCATTTTGTCTTCAATTCTTTCTTCTCCTTTAAATCTCTTTTCCCTTCCTTCCATGTCTTGCTCCTGTTCCCACATCAATAAGTTCTTCCCACTTTCTTATATCCAACCTCTATTTTGTTCATAATTTCTGCTTGAAGTTTTTCATGCAAAAGAAAGCAGTGTGATATTTAAACGTGTGTTCGATTTATTTCACTTAGCATTATGGTCTTGAGGTGTAACTATTTGGCTAAAAATATGTCAAGTTTATCTTTCTTTATGACAGAGTATTATTCCATTGTATATTAGTACCACATGATTTTTATATATTCATCTATTGATGGACATGTGGGCTGTTTCCAAGATTTACTGTTGCAAGTTGTAAACATGAGTGTGAATATATTGCTGTGGTAGGATGCTTTTAATTCTTTTGGGAAGATATCAAGAAGGGGAATAGCTGAGTCAAATGCAACCTGTAGTTGTCACTTTTTGAGGAATCTCCACACTGATCTCCACAGCAGTTGCACCAATCCATACTCCCACCAACAGCGGAGAAGGGTTCTTTTTTCTTCACAGCTCCTTCAGCATTTGATATTGGCTGATTTCTTGATGGTAGTCATTCTTTCTATAGTGAGGTGAAATCTCAGTATTGTTTGAATTTGCATTCTTTGAATATGGAGTGTTTTTTCACATGTTTATTTGCCACTTGTACCTCCATCGGAGGGGTATCTATTGATTTGAGATGCCCATTGTTTGATTGGGTCTTTAAATTTGAGAGCTTTCATGTTCTTAGTTCTTTATGTATTCTCGATACTAGTGCTTTGTCAGGGAAGTAGCTGTCAAACTTTCTCTCCCATTCTGTACATGTTGCCACTTAACCAGAAAAGAAATAGTTCTCGGTAAAATATTTCCTGTAGTGAGCAAGTTATATCAAATAATAAATGTTTCCTACACCGGTACCTATCAAGCTGGGCAACAGGCAGTAAGAGAAAGTTGGATATTTTGTTAACATTAGGAAAGACAAATTATATTGCAGGTTAAAACTTTCACACAAGATAAACTGGTAGTGATAACGCACCGAAGGACTGGTTGGGCTGTCCTGCACAACCAGCTCCTGGGATTCACTCACTGGGACACGACAGTGAGAGCTGACCCTCCGGGAGTTCAGAGTTGTGGCTCTTTGCTCCCTAAAGCAGCCTATTTGCAGGGACCCACTATTTTCTGGATGATGGAGATGACAGCACTGAGTAGTGACAAAGTATCTTCTTAACTAGGTTGACTCAAGTGAAGGGGGAAACCACACTGTCTTTCAGTACCTGTTAAAGGAAGTCATAATTTCCAGAGCTTGAACCGTTAGAGTTGGACAAATCCTCTGCCTCTTCGGAGGAGACTGCAGGAGAGGGAAGAGGGAGCATTTGTTCACCTCTCATTCCCCACTCCATCTGTAATCATGGAAATTAAAGCCAAAGTTTACTTCTTGGCCAAGGTTGAAATGTGAGGTAAATTGGGCCGTATCTCTTTCTCCGAAATAGACAAATATTATTTTTCATCATTTTGGTCCAGTGAAGCAAGAGCAAAGGATCTTGGCAATACCCTCCTAGATGCAAGTAATCTCAGGCTGAAGAGACACAGTTTAGACGTACATGACTTCAGAAGAAAAGGTCTGTAACACACGAAGCTCTCTGTGCTTTTTGGTTTTCTAAGTTGGACATAATGTTTACCACAGTAGGGTGGAATTTATTGACATGATGTCATAATGAGAAAGTATTCATTCATGGCTTCCTCAGAATTGGATGGTGGTGGCTTCCGTGATACCACATAGACCCAGTGAGTGTCAGAAAACAGAAGAGGGAAAGCGGAGACCATTGAGTAACTTGGCTTGCTTAAAGCAGTCCTCACACTGGTTTTCATCAATAAAATGATGGATTTTTACTTCACGTGGATGAATGTGCATGAATCTCATCTCTATTTTCATGTGACCCTTTTCTAGGTGCAGTCACCTCCAGGACAAATCCACAGGCTCTGTAGTACTCAACTTTCCAAAAATTCAAATATATTAACTGTTCCTTTCAATAAATCATTAGACATCAGCAGTGCAATTATCCCAGCGGTCCTTCTATTTTTCTCCTTCTTCCTTTCTTTTTCTCCTTTCCCTCATCCCAGTTGTTCCTTCCATTTCAGAAATTTCTTTCCCTTTCACAATGTCTATTGTACCTTTTGGATTTTATTTACTCTTTCAGGTTCTTACACTAGGGAGACAATACTGTGTTTACACATGTGGGTCTGATTTATTTCACTTATGAGTGTGGTCTCTATTTGCATCCATTTCCCTGTAAAAGCCTTGAGTTTATCTTTTCTATGGCTGAGTAATACTCCATTGTATAAAAATACCACATCTTTTTTTATCCATTCCTCAGTTGATGGGCATTTGGGTCCATCTTGTTTACTGAAGCTCTGTGTCATTTCAAATGTTATTTTTTATCATTTTTTATTCTCTTTAACGGTTTGATCAATCTTACATTCTTACATTTGATAACCTGAGCAACTTCTTTGAAGATAACAATATGTAATACAATAACTATTAATTCCTATCATTTTGTTTTGAAACGCTGTATCATTTTTATTGTTTTTGCTTTGTTTCATTTTTATCTATGATGTTCTTATTTTGTTATTTTTTTTTCAATTCTATTGAAAATAATAAATAAATAAATAAATCTTGCTAGCAGATAACATAACCAGCAGAGGGAGAAATTTAAATACACAAATTGGAGTTGTTCTGTATTACTATACATTTCCATTATAAATGTCTTAAATAACTATTTTTTAAAAACTATTTGAGGCAATCAATTTTATAACTGCCATATTACTTAATTTAATTTTTGTATGCATTTATATTTCTGAAGATAATTTTACAGACTTCTATAACACACATGTAAAAAATATTGTGTTTTGAGTTCCTTTTTAGTATTAGTTTTAGGCACAAATGTTATATAATTCTCAATTGCACTCTAAATTGCTAATATAGATAGTAATATTTCAATTCATCTATGAGCATAAAATAATTTTACAGGAATTTTAAATATTGAGAATTTTGACTAAGAAATTTTTTTAAAAACATTGCTTTCTTTCCCTCAGTGGACAAATAAAAATGTATTGATTACCTATTTGCACATTTATATAAATTTTTCATTTAGGGAAAAACATATCTAAGCAAGCCAATGCATTAAGTAAGTAACACTTTTCAAAAATAGTACATTCAGAGATAATTCATAATATTTCATTCACTGAACCTCCACCTTTCCCTGGGAACCAAGGTCACTGTCAATACTTGCTTGTTCTATGGCAGGAATGATCATTTTATGTACTGTTCAACTGCTGCTGTCAGACTAAAAACTGATTACAAAAGATGATGATCAAATCATTTCTACAATATATTGTGAAAGTACAAAGTATTCCCAAGCAACATGGTAATTTAAAGAGAGGGCATTTGTTAATCTAATAGCTTTGTGCTGTGTAACCATTAATTTTTTTAAAAAATTGAATGCTTTCATTGGCAGTCATATGGCTTTGGCTTGCACCTGTTACATATCATAAGCACAGATCATCTGAAGGGAGACTTCTGGGTTTATGAGACTAATTCATGCAATAAACATTTATGAGGACAATTATTCTCAGTACATTTTTCCAATTTAAATTGCACTTTTATAAAAAGATGAAGTAAATTTTTATGTTTATGAAAAGAGCTGTAAATATCTGTTTAGTCACATTAAAGTGATTTTCATGGCATCGTTCAACTTGGACAATTTAACAAGAAGAAAAGAGCAATTAGACATAAAGAATTATATATTTTTAATGACATTGGATGGCTAGTTAAAAGAAATTAATTTTAAATTTGAAAGATGTTTGTCAAATTAAGGGAGAAGGACTTAGTTTTATAGTGTCCCATACTAGAAGAATCACTAAACAAAATAGCTGTTTATCTCCCTTGGTAGAAATACATTACATTGAAATGATATTCTTCATTGAGAAAAACTTCTTTCAATCTTGTTCTTGCTCCTTCTAAACATAAAAAAGGCTCTTTCTTATTATATTAGGAAGACTAAGAAATTCAATAAAGATAAATATTAACTGTCTTTGGACTGATGTATACTGTAGTCTAGCAATAGTTTTATATTATTTTTATATTTCACAGTTTGAGCTCAATTTCATTCAAAGTCTCATAAAACATATATAAGGATGTACAATAAACAAAAGTCACAGGTGTTTAAACATTTCTATAACTTCCTATATCTAAAATGGCTTGCAAATAAAGTCAGATTTAACAAACAGAAATAAAACGTACTGAGTTAAATTTGTTTATCAGAAGAAAAAAATGAATGCAAATTTTACTGTAGGTTTATGAAATGTTATAAAGGGCATAGTTTGACTAATGTTTAAATCTGAAGTTCAAATAAATGAAGATTTTAAATTAAGTTCTTCCCAAACAAGATCTGAAATATATTTATAAACATGAATATAGACATTGTTTATCTCTAAGGCAAATCTAACTTAGATGTTGTGTTAGTGTTTTTCAGAAGAACAAAGACAGTAGACTCTATGGAAAATGATGAAGATATTTATCAGATTGACATAGATAATCAAAGCTGAATATCCCCAGTGGCCCTCTGTGGGCTGGAGAGCTAAGGAGGCTGGTAACTACTCAGTCTATGAACCTGAAACTATCAGAAGAAGACAATAGGCCCGGAGATAGCTCAGTGGCACAAGTACCTGCCTGGCAAGTGCAAGGTCCTGAATTTGATTCCGGGTACCAAAAAAAAGTTACGTGCAGAAGAAGACAAATGATTAAGCCCCAGTTTGACATTGACAGCTAGGAAATTCTGTATATGAGTCTACATTCAGAGGCTGAAGAATCTGCAGTTCACTACCCACAGGAGATGTCAGCAGCAAAATACACCCAGTCAATAAGATTAGAGCTTGCACATGTGAGGGTTGCGCCTTCTTCCATTTTATCTTCTGTCCAGATTTTCAACCAACTGGATGATGCTACCACATTCACGGTAGGCCTCCGCCTCTCCATAGGCTCAGGAGCATGTCAGTCATCTCTGCAAACATCCTCACCCACGCCCCCAGAAGTGAGATTTCACAGTGTCCGTGTCATCTCTCCAGTCAAGATAACAACCTGGATTTACCAAAGTCGGCATCCTGTATTGCGTCTGACAATCTTGTCTACCACAAGAAAATGTATCTCTTATAATTAAAATACTCTTACTTAATTTAATACGCTTAGATTCGGAGATTTAGAGGAAAATATATCAATGCATTCTAGTTGTTTCCGCTTCAGATTCAGTGACGACTAATTTTAATTGTCTTCTACCTGAGCTAAGAGATGTGTCAGAGAAGTCTGAATGGCCTCCCAGGAGGCGATGGGCACTTTTAAGTAAAGTGTCCTGTGCCAGACTTCCAGAGAGCTAAAAGACAAAAAACAGTAGCAGTCACAACAGCTAAAGAATATAAACAAACTAAAGTTAACAACCATATGGGACCTTGACAATGTAGCTATTCTACTAAGAGGACTCAGATTTGAGTACTCAAAATACTTTTTTCTTGTTAAAGAGCCAGGAAAGGCCAGTGTTCAAATCTACCAGTATGTATTTCAAGTTAAGTGAATGCTGCCATGGCTGGAACGGTGCTACAAATGCAGGAATATCTAAAAAAACAAAATTAAAGAAGGGCTGCATCAAACTTCTACTTATAAATACATACAGTAGAAGACTTTTAAATGAAATCATAGGACAAATTTATCACTAATAGATGAACCTAAAGCAGATTTAGGAGGTTAGTAGCTAGTAAAGAAACTTTATTACTAAAAATACTTAGATGAATTAGAATGTCTTCCTAAGAATCAAGTAAAATATAAATAATTCCACCAACATGGTTGTAAATTTCATAAGGAATGCTTTATAGTATAATTAAGATAAGGAATTTTCTCTAAATTTTAAGTGAAAAGTAATGGATATCAGAGATAATTCATAAAATTGGGAGGGAAAATTATATATAGGTTAGAGTTTACTTTGTTTATTTTCTAATAAATAAAAATGCTAACTCAGGTACAATTTTGTTTTCAGAGTACAGTTCCCAAGTATTGGACTCAAAACCGATTTATTTCAATTTATTCAATTTTGGAAACCATAATTTTTGTGTCTTGATTATATTAAAGTATGAATACAACCTCTATTATATGCATAAATTGAAATTTTCAGAAATAATTATATTTTACCATATATTTATGCCATCATTGTTTTTCCCTTATTGAGTCATGTACTTAAATGAAAACTGGAAAGAAAATAAACATTATTCTTTGTCACAAAACACATAAGACAACAATTTTAAGTGTGGTTCATTAAGTTTGTATCACAGCAGTCATCCCATAAAAGACCTCGATACATGAGAATCCATCGTGTGAAAAGTTATTTTTACCTCCATAGGTGATCTTCAAAATAGGGAAACCAGGGATGACGGCCTAACCTGAGAAGGCACCTGTTACAAAAACAACTTTGCCATGCAACCAGAAGTCAGACCCTGTAAGGCAGGCTCCATGGTTTGTGTATGTCCAAGAACAATACTACTTGCAAGTCTAGCACAAAAATTACTCCTCAATACCACTCTGTCAGCCAGTGTCTTTTGAACAGCCACTGCATAAAACACCTCAGAACTTGGTTAGGATAGAGGCAGTCATTTCAAATGTTTTTTGACCTAAAGGATTTGGTGGTCATGCTTAAATGAAATAAGAATTTATAAGTATTAGGACTTATTTTAATTATTATTACTCTTGAAATCTCGGGAGAGGCAAAAGAAGAGTTTGAGTCTTGTAATAATAATATTTCTCTTTTCTAAATAGACGTCTTGTCCTAAGCTCTATGATAAATAAGTGGCTTTCATTTGTGTATTAAAAAGTGGGAAAACTGCTGATCTAGGAAATCTCCCTGTGAACTTCTACTCCATTATTATGAAATCTGAGAAGTATTGCCTGGCTACAGCAGAATAGATAGTGAATTTCCACAAAGGAAGAATCAATAGAGACTACCAAAAAGGAAAAAGGCAAAGTACTGTAGGTTCTTAAATGAAAATTGATTTCCACCATTGACCACAGAACAAGCTCATCAGTAACACTGCATTTAGAGAGAATCTAATTGTTTCTTCTAAGGTAGGGTTTGAACTTGGAAGGGAAGTATAAGAGGGAAATCAATCCTCTGTTATCACAAGTAGCTTAGTCACAACATACTGATTCAAGAAAATGCAGTTGTTTCAAAGTCCATTGTAGCCACTCAATGGATTGCCTCAGAAAGGCAGTGCCCATTCTCAGAAATGTGTGGGTTCAATTTTAATTTTTTCTTTATTCATGTACCTACTTGACAGAGATACCTTTATGCCTCTTATTCACATAGTAAATGAAACACAGAAAAACAATATTTTAAATTCACAACCCAAATAGGCAGATTATCTAAACGGTAGGCTGTGTTGACAGTTCATCTCTACATGGGAAGACAACATTACATATTCACTTATTCTGAAACAAACAAAGTTGTAGAGCGGATGGTGATAAATCTTTAGTCTAATGTAGAATCTCCTTTTTTGTATCTGAGAAGGGGAGGGCAGAAAATAGAAAAGTGTAAGACTAATGAGGAAAAAACTGACAAAAACGGTAAACTGTGACATCTCACCTTAAAGTAGACCATCGTGGGACACAAAACAGAAGCAGAAGCACAGAACACATGGTTAAGTGAGGGTGGAGTCAGACAAGTGTGGTTAGGTCTAAGTCACTTAGAATTACTGTGAAATGATGTAGGATAGTTGTGCAGAAGCCATGTTATATGTGGCCTTAGAAACCATGATGAACTAGGTACCACAGAAGAATTAAAAATGGAAGTCTTTGGAAGTTCTTAGATGGGGAAAAGAAGAGGGCAATACTTGATCCACATTATCTGAAAACCTGAGCTAGCTGATCTGTGAGGAGTAAGTACAAAGGCATTGATATTGTGGTAGTGACACTAGTCTAGAAGGAAAATGACTATAGCTCTAAATATTGATGGAAATTTTTGCTACAGGACTATTGTGTTTACTCTAAAAGCATTTTTAAATTAGTAATCTGAGTGTGATTATTGCACAGGAAACAATTGAGTGCAGCTTAATGAATAAAAGAAAGGTAGAGAGGATCTTAAATTCAGCCTTGGAGAAACACAAATTACAGAACATCAAAAACCCCAAAGCAAACCATCAAGCCTTTCAAACTTCTTGCAGGCTCTTGCTTATCGAGTACTATGTTGCCACATGTTTAACTTCCTTTAATCACAATAACAACACTACGAGGTCTATGTTAGTGCCCTGTCTTCAAATTTTATCCAGGTGCAGGTTATTTGTATTTCATTCTGAACGATTAACATCTGTGCAGTCCACCATTAGCATAGCCTCACTTTAGCATGGTGGAAAGAGCATTGACTTACAAGCACATGGCTCTCACTCCTGATCTATCTTACCGATTCAGTGACTTCAGGAAGTTCCTAACCTGTCTGAGCTCTCACTACCTAACATGTAAAATTAAAGAAAAAATCTCTTACAAGTGCTTTATTCAGATGGTTTTAGTCCACAGAATAATGTATGTGTTAGGCATTATTACTCCCATTTAATGGACATGACAAGTGAGGTCACAGATATAATATGTAACTCAACCAAGGTCACTAATTCATGAGTTTAGAAGCCTGCATTTGAAAGCATTCTGGCTAACTAAAAAACCTACATTCATAAGCAGTACTTTATATTGTTAAGGCATAAACATACCATAGATAAAGATCTTGCATCTTTCCTCAATTTCAATTTGGAAAACTATATATCTATACCTTAAGTGATAATTGTATCTATCAGAACTGTGCTATCTTTCAGTATCTTGGCTGTAATGGTACCTCTTCTTTCCAACTCAACATCTCTCTCAGAAATCCTGATTCAGTTTCTACCTATTATTAAAAAAATAATGCTGCTAGATGTGGTGGCCTACACCTCCCTTCCCGGCACTCAGGGAGCTAAAGCAAGAGGACCAGCACAAGTTTGAGGCCAGACAGACTGGGCTACATAGTGGGTTCAAAGACAGCCTGAAGTACATAGAGACCCTGTCTCAAAAAAACAAAAATAAAACAAAGTAAAAATAATTTTAAAACTTATTTGTCATTTTACCACCATCATAGTCATATAACCAAAACTGATAGCACTAACACAATTCCAAATATCTTGCATGAGCCTAACAAAAGAAAATGCTATATATGATGCTTACTGGTTTCAAACAAAATGTTATATTTTTCTGCATTTGAAAGAACAACTGATGGACAGTCATGGCTTTCTCAGTTTTCATTTTCAAGTTATAGGAAGGAATTCTTGATATAAAGATTAAAACAAGTAAAAATATAAAAATCACAGAATTATCTTAGTGAGATAGTATCATGATTAGAATTATAGCAGAAAACAGAACTATTTCAAGCAAGCATAAAAAAGGTAAATAAAGGGGCTGGGGATTTAGCTCAGCAGCAAAGTGCCTGCCTGGCAAGCGCAAGGTCATGAGTTCGGTTCCCGGTACCGGAGAAAAACCAAAAAAAAA
>NW_004955447.1:12910659-13019145 GCF_000276665.1 Chinchilla lanigera
AAAAACCAAAAAAAAAAAAAAAAAAAAAAAAAAGGTAAATAAATTACCCCATTCTATACCTACTGAAAGGTAGACCTGGATCATATACTCACTTCCCTAAAACACCTTATCTCTGTTTGAACCACAGCATATAATAATACAATTTTCTATAGTATAGTATAGTACAGTGTATAAATATTTCAGGAGAATATCTCTAACTATGAAAGATGGACTCATGGTTTCCATCATGTGTATAATATTTGCATTCTGTTTTGGGTACAAAAATGGTTTAAATAGTACATTCTGCTTCATATATCAGAGTGAGGTATAAATTATTAAGAGTAATAAATTGAAAGAGAAACATCTGTGTTGGTTACTTTTCTCTCATTGCTCAGACAAAATACACAACACCTAAAATTAAGGAAGGAAAGATTTCTTTAGCTGACAGTTTGTGGAGGTTTCAGTCCATAATCAGCTGGCTCCACGGCAGGGTGGCAAATGGCACAGGGGCAACACTTCATGGCAGCAGAAGACAGCAAAAGCAGCAAACCTAGAAGGGGAGTAGAGCAAGCCTCCTTAACTCCCTTACATTGTAAGCAGGCTTCCCACCTCTTGGCCAGGTGTAGCACTCACACCATCTCCATGCCCTCCTCTTGCACAGGATGAGGATGTTTACAAAGTGAGGACAGTGGCCCCCTGCTGAGTCACTTTGTTAAACCTCTAAACTTGTCAAATTGACACAATGTGTCAACCATTACAATACCTAAATAAAGTTTTTTCACTGTCTTTATATATAATTTCTAAATATTACACTATGTATTTCTGAGAAAGAAAGGAGAAAATTCCATTAATTCCATGGAAGAATTATGACTAAAATTAATAAACTCACATTGCTTTCTTTTGTTCACATATTCTTAACATAATTATACATGTAACTACACATGCCAAATATGGGCAGAAATACAGGTCTTTCTGATAAACTTAGGTTTGCCAAAAAGTTATCATAAAAACACTAATATAGCAGCAAAAATAGCAATTAGTATATTTATTCAACAGTCAAATGACAAGTGGTGTTTTAGGGTTTTACTTACTTGTATTATTTTAAGTAATCCTAAAAGAAGACCTTCAAGTATTCTCTAATGCAATTTACCTGAGAAGTAAACTAAAACTGAGGAAGGTTAAATAACTTGCCTCAAGTCATGCAAGTATTCATTTTCAGACTTTGTGTTGGATCATACTTAGTATTTTCTGAGACCCCCTTACTCAATAGCAAAAGCTAAATACTGAAACAAAGCTATTCATTAGTATCCACTATTGAGGATGTGGGAGAATAAATAGTGAGAGTTATGCCCTAACTGACCTCCTCTTTGAGCACTAAGGAGAAAAGCAGTGTGCTAACATGTTGATGTACTCCAGAGAAAAGTCAACACAGCTGCAACGGGTGTTTACCTGGACATGCACCATGGAGGCAGATGAACCTCCTGTTACTCTAATTGTTTGATCCCAAGTCTGAATGAATAAAGGCAGGGTAAGCCAGAATCTAGGGTTTGTCAAAAGGAGACGAGAGTCCCCTGGCCCTCTGCATTTTAACCTAATTCTGTTTCTTTTTGCTTTTCATCCCTGTTCATTCTCCTGGTCAAGTACAAAATTCATAGGCTGGCTCTTTCAGATGGCGCCCAAACAGGGACCTGGTGAGGAAAGTCTTGGGGCAGGGGGAGTATCATAAACCAGTGATAGAGAATTCTGTAGAAGAGAGGAACCAGCAAGTAAAAGAAAAAAGAAAAAGGAATATGAGTGTGCATGGAAAAGTTCCAGCCAGGGTGATGTGGCAGAGGGCATCAAGGGAAGTACAGCTTTGTATCCCTTTTTTGGGAATTCTGTTGTGACAATCTGGCACTCCAGCTAGTACTCACTTGACTTCTTATATCACTCAAGGTGTCATCAAATCCTTGGTTTCCTCACATAAGTTGGGATCAAATGAGACAGTGTTTAGAGTGTGCTTATATCCAGGGTTCTGTTATATCCCCTAAAACTTTTTCCACATGGAGCTTTGCTCTTGCAGTTCTTTGTCATTTAATTGTGAGAGAACATCTCACACTTAGTACAACCTTGAGAGAAGATGAAAATGAGGGTGAAGAGCCCTGCTCCTCTTCTCTTTCTTTTCCTCTTACTCCTTCTCTTTCAAATATGGTTCAAACAGGGGCAGTGTCTCCACATCAAAGACTGGCTAGAAAGGTTGCACTTCACAGAAAACCCTTCACAATGTGTGCATCACCAATTAATATTCATCCCAATCCTAACAGTCCACAAGGAAATATTCATCAGTACAATTTTTGAGAACCTATGAGTATGGTTTACTTGAAGAATGAATGGTAGGGTTTGGACACCTTTTACACTGGGCTTGTTAGAGTCTGTCCTGGTAGCTTTGCACTTACCTCCTTTAAACAACGACCATTTGCCTAGCTCTTGTCTTTCTGCAGGACAATACTTGAATTTCCATATTAATTTTCAAGAGTTAGCAGCTGAGAAAACTAAGCAGAATTGGGTGGCAGAATACCCAAGATTATGAAAGAGATGCTGTTGGGAATAGGCCCATACTCAGATCTTCTCACAGTTAACCCTTCTGGACCAGGCTGATCAGCGAATTGCTCTCATGATGAAATAAGTCTTGGTAACTACTCCTGAGGACAATATTTCCATTCAGTCATTCTCGCACATTCTTCAGGGCTTCTGGGAGCTTTATGCCAATTCCTAGCAAGGCTGAACGAAGCTATCTGATGGCAGATACCCCATGCCCAACCCACAGAGATTATTGTGTTACAGCTGGCTTTTGAGAATGCTAGGAAGGACTGTAAACAAGTGCTAGGGGCTGGTTGAGGGTCTAAAAATCTTGGAAACTATTTGAAAGCATGTCAAGATGTAGGTACCAAAGGTCATGAATCCTCTATACTTGCCCAAGTTATATTTGGTTTAGTTAAACAAAATCAGGCTTCTTCAAAAATACAATATTTTAGCTGTGGTAAAATAGGGCATGTCTGTAAATAGTGCTTTTGACCTCAAGCAAGAAAGGGTGAAATTGCTCTTCTCCTGGAGAGTAATATGCTGAGCCCTTGTCCTGGATGTCAAAAAGCTGGACTAATAAATATCATTCTAAATATTATCAAGATGGCACCCCACTGATGGGATGCAGGATGCAAGCCTGCCCCAGGGCTGTTAAATAAGAGAGACATTTGCAGTAAAGGTTTACAGCCCCAACCCTCAGTGGGTCTCTGGAGGCTTGTCATAACAACTCCAGAAAGCACGGTTTTAGAGCTTCCTGCTTCTGAACAAGTGATTCTCATTAGTCGAGATAAACTTGATAAAATCCCCACACAAATATGAAGGCCTCTTCCTTTAGGTACTTAGTGGTTAGCCCTAGGAAAAAGTAGTTTAAACCTACACAGGGTGTTGAAGTATTCTTGGCATTTTTTTGTTACGAATCAAATTCAGGACCTTGGGCTTGCCAGTCAGGCACTGTCCGGGCCCTCCCTGGGAATTATTAAACTAATAAGAACAGATACTACACTTGATCTTAGCCAAGAGGCCAAGAAGTGATTCCCTGGGATTGTTGATTCAGACTATTTGGGGAAAATTTAGGTTGCTGATCCTTCATATGATGTTTGGATCTTTGACCCAGGAGATAATATTGCTCAACTAATTCTTTACTTACTGTTAGAACCACAGCTATTAGTTGAGAGCCTAAAGGATTTAACAATACTTTTCTATAAGGAAGTGTTCTTCACTGAAGATATCACAGACCGCCTGCAGCCCAGGTATATTCTTAAGATTAAAGGATAACGTTTTTGAGGGCTCCTGGACACAGATGCAGATGTTTCAGTGATGGGTCCATCCTGAGCAGCAACCACCTCTGTGTTGGAGGTCACCCAGATGGGTCATGCATAACGTTACACCTCTGCCTTATACAGACCCTGATAGCTTTAGGGGAGTCTTTCAGCCATTTATTGCAGGGATCCTAATCAATTTGTGGACCTGCTGAAAGACTGGTGAATTCAAATTACTAGCAAGGCAATCCCATCTATTGATAGTTATTTAACTTAAGGATTACTTTTTACTCTCCCTTTAAGTCCAAAGGACCAAATTTGTTTGGCATTTCTGTTCTTGCCACTAACTTTGCTGAGCCTATGACTGATATTAATAGACAGTCTTGCCACAGGGGATGATGAACAGTCCTACCCTATGTCATCATTTTGTTGGTCGGGCTTCAGATCCTGTTAGGAAAAATTCGCTCATCCATCTAATGTACTATATGGATGATATGTCGCTTGCTGTTGATTCTCAACAACATAGTCTTCCTTTTGCAGAAACTAAATGGGCTTTGATACAATGTGGATTGCACATAGCCCCAGAGAATATTCAAACTATCTTCCCCTCCAGTTACTTGGAGCACTGCAAATTCCATTACCAGTTCAGGTCCAGAGATGAACATTAAGAAAAGACTCATCACAGACATGAAATGATTTCCAAAAATTATTGGGGGAAATAAATTGGATCCACCCAAAATTAAGCATGTCTACATATCAGTTAAGCAATCTACATAAAATGCTAAAAGAAGATCCAATTCTGAGCTTTTCCATATCCTCTCACCTGAAGCCCTTAAAGAGCTCCAGATAAGAGAAACTTTTGACAAATAGGTTTTTAAATTAGTCCGACTGTGCCTCTTATGCTGATTATATTGCCCTCTCCTCACTTTCCTACTGGGCTTTTTGGTGAAGTAGTGAACCATAAATGTCAACCTACTGAATGGCTTTATCTTCCTAACCAGCTTACAAGAAGTCTTCAAACATATACAGATCAAATGACTAGGTTAATTCAACAAGCTTGTCCCCACAGCATAGAGCTTTAGGATTTGAATCTGATTGTATTTTCCTCCCAATTAATCTTACACAGCATACTCATTTGTTACAGACTTCCTTGATCTGGCAGATAGCCTTTGTGGATTATATTAAATTAGTTGATAAGCATTATCCTTCTGGTAAGTTTTTACAGCAATATTGTCACTATTTGTTTATCTGCCCTAGAAATACTCAAACAATTCCTCTTACAAATCCTTTAACCTATTTTATGGATGGATCATTTCATGGTTTTGCTGCTTACTAGACTGTGCAAAATTACCAGAAAATTGCTACCCCTGGACGTTCAGCTCAAAGATCAGAATTGGTTACCATAATTACCATATTAGAATGTACTCTGACAGAAGCTGTTAACGTTTTAGGTGAATCTGCCTATATAGTTAATGTCACTAATTGTTTGGAGACAGCCACTATGAAAAGCACCCTATATCTCCCTCTGTTTCAATTGTTTTTGCAATCACAAGAAGCCATTTGGAATAGGAATGTCTTTTTTTTATATAGGTTATATACATTCACACTTTGATCTTCCTGGACCAGGGGCAGAAAAAATTATTACAGCAATCAACTCATTGCTTTGATTTTTTTCAACTGATGAGGCTTTCTCATTCTTACTTCCATCAGAATACTTGAGCTCTTACCTCTAGCTTTAAACTTTCCAGGTAACAGGCATGACACATTATACAGTCTTATCCAGTTTGCCAGACTTTACCTAAATCAGTTCCATCTGAAGGTTATAATCCCCAAGGCCTCCAGGCAAATAAGCTATGGCAAATGGTGCAACACATATATACTAGTATGACAGACTTCAGTGTGTTCATGTTAGTATCGGTATTTACTTTTGTATTTTGCAGGCTACTGGCCATGCAGGTGAGACTGTGGGGGCATATATAGCAACATTGTCTCTCCAAATTTTCAAAGATGGGAGTTCCCTGGGAAAATAATAATGGATAATTACCTTGCATATTCACAAGGGAGATTGCAAAGGTTTTTTGCAACAGTGGAAGATTAGTCATTACACTGGAATTCCTTATAATCCACTAGGCCAGGTTATTCTTGGGTGTGCAGATTTGATATTAAAATGAAAATTACAAAATCCAAAGGGAGGAATAACAAACCACAAGCTAACCTTGATCGTGTGACATTTACCCTTAATTTTTCTAAATCCTGTGGGTGATGCAGATAGCACCCCGGTGGAGTTACACCGGTCAAAAGTACAAGAGTATGGGAGAAGAGAGAAAGCACAAGTATTGTGGTGGTTCCCAGAGATGTGAAAATGGGAAAGACCACTTACCCTATTGGCATGGGGACAGGGTTTCTTGTGTCATTACCGGAAATGGACAGGTGGTATGGGTACTCTTTAGAAGTGTGCAGCCATGGAACAGTCCACCCCACAATGCATCCTTGAAGGAACATGGCTGCTCTCCTCACCAATAAGAACCTTCTCTCAGATGACAACTGAAGAAAACTACTCAGCAGGCAGAAAGACTGGTCCGTTGTCAGCACCTACCCAAGACGAGAATGCCTGGTGTCTGTCAAGGCCCCTTGAGGAGGGTATCTCTGCCTGCCAATCACAACTATGCATCTCTTCAGCTGTAGGTAGCCAGAATGGTCTCCCATTACCACCTCACCACAGTTTGGGGTACTTTTATAGAGGCGGCAACTGTTAAGTTAACTTTAACATAGGCAGTCAGATAGGGTAAGGCCCTCAAAAAGATCCAGTACCGATACATTGCAACTCTGGATGGAGGTATAGTCATTAAGACTATAGATAGACAAAGATAGAATCACTACATTTACATATTTTCCCTAGGGATGAACGGCAGTGATTGATATTCAACTGCCATTATTGTAAAACAAAAAGGGGGAGATGTAGGAGACTAGACAGGAAGATTGAGGACTAACTGGCCTCCTGTCTGAGCACTAAGGAAAAGGGCAGTGTGCAAGCATTCTAACACACTGCGGGTTCTAGGGAAAAAGTAATACTGCTGAGATCCTGTTCACCTGGACATGTACCATGGGTGGTGGGAGGCAGAAGACTTCTGTGTTACTCTACTTGTTGCACCTCTGCTGAGTGAACAAAGGTGGTGTGATCCAGTCACTTGGGTCTCCTTGTCAAAGGGAGGCAAGAGCCCCCAGCGCCCACATATGAACTGAATTCTGTGTCTCTTTGCTGTTCCATTCTTGTTCGCCTCCTGGTCAGGTACAAAACTTGTAGGCTGGCTCCTACAGAAGAAATGTTACAGAACAAACTGCTATCAGAAATGCATATTGGCAGTTGAACAGTGACAATGAGGTAATGGTCTTGGGGCTCAACAAACTGTATCTTATTAATTTTCTAGTGCCTTGAAGAGGCTGTAGGCCACACCCCACCACTGTGTTACCTTCTGTACTTTTCATTCTTGTGTAGGAACATGGTACTATTTCTTCATTTTGTATTGTAACAGTAGCATGTGTTATAAGCCTTATCTGTATCCCTATTGTACTTACAACTTCTCAGGATAAACTATTCACATCGCAGTAAGAAATAAAGAAGGCCTGACAGTATGATCTGGAAACATGTTTGGACTGATACATGAATCAAATACTCTTTCTGAAATATCTTCATAGAGTACAATCAAGGAACTTTAACAAAGAACTTTTTTATCATTAGTAACAATACCAAGTCCTGGTAAAATTAATCACAAGCACATATTCACTTCAGATAGTAGAAAAATGAGAAGAAAATAAAGGTTTGCAAGGCAAACCTCTAATTGTTGCAAAGCAAACCTTTAGGAGTGTTCATTACCACTGTAGGAGTATTAGAAGTTCAACCAGATTTGTGCCCAGTTATTATTTGAACAATGACTCACCAAGAGTAAGTGATTCAAATGAAAACAATCTGAAACTATAATCATGGTAGATTCCCTAAATGGGAAATCTTATGTATAAAGCTAATTTATAATCATAAGCATCTCAAAAAATTTAAATATAGCTTCCAAAAATGCAAGTTTCATTACCAGTTTAACCTTTGAATTCATTATATGATCCATATCATACAGACTAAGATTCCAGGAAACTTGACCATAATGAGGAATGTTAAATCATTTCCTATATCTTACCCTTTTAATCAGATTTGACCATTTCCTCCCTTGGTCCCTCTCTGCTTCCTGGTGCTATGCCATGAAATTTTTCTCCTCTGCCACATGCTTCTGACATGGCACCCTGCCTTGGAGCCCACTGGTTATGGACACAAACCTCTACAACCTGTTAGCCCAAATAGATCTTATCTCTTTTAACTTGTGAATGTAGAGTATTTTGTCCAAGTAACAAGAAAGTAGCTAAAAGAGAATCGCATATCTTGTTAAACTGACCTTGACATAAATTATTAGCTGTGCTCTGGGCAAAATTCCTTAGTCTAATGGTGAGCTTCAGGAAAGCCACATCTCAATGAAATTCTATGACAAGTAATGAAGCTTTAAAACTATGCTTTTACTTCCAGGGATGAATTAGAATCATATTAAAAGAGATGAAAACCCTTTATTTTAAAGATCAGCTGTTAAATGAGAAATTAAAATTTTTCTAAGTAGAGAATGGGGTTGATAGATGAACAGTATCTGAAATATCTGTAGAGTTTTCATATATTTTATTTCTAGTAAATGTTATATATCATGTGGTATCTTAAAGAGAAGAAATATGCACACTGCAAAAATCATGTGACTGTCTACTAATATTTTTGGCACAAAATTGTTAAGATCTCACTTCTGCACATACACCCAGGTACACTTTTCCCCCTTTTACATACTCTCTTGTCTTAGCTAATATTCAAAGTGAAAGTGTCAGATCTTAGGAGCATGGTAACTTGATATGACTTCATGGCCCAAGGAAGAGGTGATGGTGCTATTCAGATCTGGCCAGATGGGGACACAGTGCTCATAATCCCTGATAAATTCATTAAAAGTTTACTTCTTCCAGAGAAAAGCTCTTGACAGCACATGCTGAAATACCATACTAATGTTTCCATTACTCTAGAAAGAAAGAAACAACGCATCTTCCAGTCATCTCCTTATTTCACAGTTACGCAGTCTTAAACTTGAATGAAAAAATCTTCAAATGCTGAAAAATGCTATAAATTTACTCTTTCCAGGGGAAATAGACATGGTATGGATAGGCACTCCGTGGCTCATTCAAGATTGCATATATTTTGGGGGGTAATATACATTTTGATTTAATAAAATGATGATGAAATAAGGTAGGAAGTAAGTGAGAATTATGAACTTCCAGAGCACTTGAATGGATTCATGTCACTCTAGGGATTATTTAAAAGGCCACAGCATGCCATCTGTGCTCCAGCAGTACCCTATGGAGATGTCAGAGGGCCTGAACTTGGAAACAAGTACTTGAGTTTGGTCTTTATTAGATAAGGAACTGAATTAGAGACCTTAGAAGGAAAAGTCATCGTCTGACTCATCAACGTGGAGAAAGACCAGGAATCAGAGAGAGTGTCTGAGGAAGGACTGTAGGGATGAAAAATATCAGGAAGAAAGTGAGTTAGATAAAATGTGACTCTCAGGCAATAAGTTGTAATTGATGCCAGGAGATCAATGGCTTATCCCATGCTTGGTCCTGACTGGCATTAGACTCTTGGAAAGTCCTGAGCTGGCCCAGGTATTGTCAGTGTTCAACAAATTTGGGGGAATGAACTGAAAACTGTGAGTAGACTTCACCCCATATCAGGACTTGGTTCTGGCAGGTTATTCAGAGCCTGTGGTGTGTCTATTCCATGAATTTTATTTGCTCAAAATTATTTGTGTAAATTTTATGAAAAATGAGAAATTTCCCCATGTATACTTAGGAAGGTATATATTCTAATGAATCTTAATCTCCTAAAATACAATGTTAGACTCAAGATGCATCTGAGTAATTAAATGCAAGCCTAACATGTAGAGGGCTCTTGACACAATCCTTATCAAGGCATTAAATAAATTAATAAGTAAATAATAAGTAAAACAATTTATATAAAACCAAACATTTGAGAATACATTTGCCTGTATTTGATGGCTGTTTTCAGTATTCAAGACAATCTTCCCTGTACCCATCAAGATAAATTTGCTTATTAGAAATAGCTATCTAATACAAACTGGAAAATATGAATTAAGGCTTGCTCTGTCTGCATTATTCTAAAGTTTAATAACTGAGACATGCCTAGGCTAAACATTTAAAGAAATGAGATAATTTCTTATGCTATTTCACTTTTTTCAGGAAATATATACCTAGTGCTTAAGAGGTAAACTGTGTCATGTATCATGTTCTAAATATTCTAAGGCTGAGTGATTTTAATTCACTTACTAAGCTCTTTGGAATTTCAAATGTATTTTAAACAAGGTGGTGATTGAGGATATATATTTTATTAGCGTGACTATATATGACACTTTCATCTATTGCAGTTTAGGCCAGTTGTGGCTTCATGGCTCATATGTGAGAAATAAAATAATTGAATTCACATAGCGTGCACTTTAAACAATTTTTCTATATCTCATTTAAATTTGCCACAATTCATCATCATTGGACATGTGGTAGCTACAGTATTTGAGATGTCTATGAAAAAAATTTAAAATGGGCTCTGCAGCATGTATCCATCCACATTTATCTGATTAAAGAAAAGAATACACAAGTTAATGGAACGGATGAAAACATTCACATTCAAGTCATCTGTTACATCATATAAGAAAGAAGTCAAATTAGTAAATTGTTTACAACTGTGTACTTTATATTATGTATCAATATTTCAGTAATAAAATATTTTACAGGGAAGAATTAAAAGAAATAAAAATTGTCAAAACTATTTCTTTTACTGTGGGAAACTTTGAAATCATAAAAAATGTATTCCTTTAAACTTCAGCCTGAAATAACCACTATTCACATCTAATACACATTTTGAATGTTGCTACAAAATTTTCAAAATAATCTAATTTTAGGGCCCTAAAATTCCTATTTTTTGTTGAACACATACATTTTTTCTCTGTCTTTTTGAGACAGGGTCTCCCTATTCAGTTCAGGCTGGCCTTGAGGCTCACTTTGTAGCCCAGGCTGGTCTTCAACTCACAACGACCCTCCTGCTTCAGCCTCCCGAGTGCTGAGATTACCGAGATGAGCCACCATGCCCAGTTGAACATAAAAGATTTTAAATAGTGAAATTGATTTAATTTGTCAAATTTTTCCATATGAACCATTCAAGTAGCATTTAATACTGGAAGAATTTATTTCTCAGTTATAGCAAGTGAAAATTTCTTAGCTAGGATTTGTTTTGAAATGTTCAAAAATACTTTAACTGATAGCTTTTAAGAAATGCAGAAATTTTCTGAAAACTACAATCATCAAACTCTGAAATCTATTATTGATTTCTGGAGATACGACTAGCACTGTAGAATGAAATACAACTTGTATTTAAAACATTTTGACTTGCATGATGATTTAGATGTTTAGAGCTGTAATTCACTTTTGCACAAAGTAGATTATTCATAAACTATAATTTTTCAAAGACAAAAAAAATAACTTCTTAGATGCTATCTAATCTATAGATTTACACCAACATTAGAGGGAAAACGCTGCACCTAACAAAATCATCTGAGTGAATGTTCGGCAAAATGCAGCCAAGCTGACCAATCTGTGTGTGGGGACACTTTGCTTCCTCTAACCTAGTTTTACAATAGTAGCATGTCTGATTTTCTAGCAAAGAGTGGATTTTACACTTTTGCTCAGATTCCCACTCTCTTTCTATTCTGAAAGTCTTTATTAATCCTCTGCAGATTATATGCAAGTTCTTTCTGTGTCATTCATATCAGTATGATTATCTACCTCCCCTCATAGACACAGCATGGAAGAATAAAGCAAAAGCAAGGGGTGGGGGGTGTGATAGTGGTGACATAGAGGAAGCACTAGAGTCAGATGGCTCCACCATATGCACAAGATCAGTCGCAGTGGGGACTCTACGATGCCACAGAAACACCTAGCACTGGTCTACAACCAGAGTGCAATAGTGACAGGGCTAACACTGGAAAAGGGAGACCTGGAGTAAGAGGAATGCCTGCTTCCTGTCCCAGTGCTGTCCCCAGCTGGGTGTGGAGGTGTGTCTTCTTCAGTGTGAGCCACACAGTTCCCTCCATGCCGACACACCCGGAGCCTGGGAAGACAATCCCCAAGTGCTGAGCTTTCAGGACCTCAGGTCCTACTTTGGATCCAGAGACCAAGTCATTCTGGGAATTTCACAAAAACTTTCAAGGAAAAAAGTTGCAGGCCAGGCTGCAGGGGCAGCCACAACTAAACACTTACCCCAGACAGCATTGAGGTCAAGCCAAGTGCTTCACTTGGCAGGACAGGGCCCAGAGTCTGAGATAACATTGGGGGAGTGTGAGCTAGTTCACAAGCTCTCTCCTTGGAGCAGGTTTGAAGTCTGAGCCATATCCAGTGGACAGAGGTTGGGACTGAAGGGACAAGCAACGGATTGGGCAATACCGGCTCAGACAGCTGCATCCCTGACACAGGGAACAGAGATAAACAGGTGCTAATGTGTTCAGAGGTCTGTGGAAGCTGGGATCAACAGGCCCCAGGGATAGAGTTAAAAATAAAAACAGTTACCTGAAGAGAAAGAGAAGGCTAGGGTGAAGGGTTTTGTCCTGAAAGTGAAGACAGTAACATAGTCACTAACCAGTTCTGCCTCCAGGAACAGAGACTAAAATTTGTGTGAGCAGCAGACCCTGTGAGCTCTTCAGAGCTCAGGCCCCCTCATGTGCAGGGACGGGAGACTGTAAGTCAGTTGTTGGGGAATAATTTTACAGCCATGCAAGGTATCATATTTCCCAGCTGTAACCAAACAGGAGAGGGGTTTACCCCTGTACAAGGTCCACAAGTCCTCTCCTATTTGAACAGAGGGACAGTGAGGTAGAACCTCTCAGGTCGAGGGACCTGGGCCTGTGGTAAGCAGCGACGGTGAACAAAGAGGACACCGGAGACCAGGCTGATGGCGCAGATCTACTTTATTGCAGAAGTACCAGGCATTTTATTGAGCAGGCTAGAGGCGTGGCAATGGAGGTGGGCTAGGGGCGTGGTTTGGAGGCGTTACTTTTGGCCGGAGGCTGTGCAGAAGTAGGAGGTCAGAGCGGGACAGCCTAGGCAGGGTGACTCACTCGGTGTGCCGAGGACATGACGAGTCCGAGTGTGCTCAGACTCACTCCTCCGCCATGGCCATCAACCTGACCTCTGGACCTCTCTTTCCCACAGGACAGGAGCAATCTAACCCACTTTAGACACTAGCATAAATTCCATTCCAGGAAGAACACCAAACTAGATCTTTTGGAGGGGAGGTGGTGGATCTAAAAAGACAAGGTAAATGGGGCGGAGGGTGATACATGCATAGCATTAAAGTACAGATACTAGTTGCTGCTTTTACTTCTATAGCATCTTACAATGTCACATTAAGACCTCCCATACCAAGGGTTGTTTCAGAGGATTTACAAAACAGCAAAAGTAATCCTAGGGAATAAGAGCAAAGTAGGAGGGATCACATTCTTACATTACAATGTATATTACAAAACTACAGTGAAAAGTACAGCATGGTATTGTCACAAAAGCAGACATGCAGATCAGTGGAATAGAACAGAGGTTGTAGAAACACCCCCAGACATATTCAGCCATCTAGTCTTTCACAAGTATGTCAAAAAACATACCTTGGACAAAGTATACTGTGTGCAGAAATTGGCAATCCAAAAGCAGAAGGTTGAATATACACCCTTATATTTCACCATGTACTATACTGCAACCAACATAGATCACAGACCTAAATGCTAAAACAAAAACACTAAATCTACCAGAAGATAAAACAGGTAAAACTTTGAAAGACACAGGCGTAGGAAAGGACATTCTGAGCAGAACCCTAATGGTACAATATTATCAACAAATGAGCTCAAATCAAATTACAGAGTTTCTGCACAGCAAGAGAAACAACTAAAAGAGTGAAGAGACAATACATAAAGTGGGAAAAATTGTTATCTATTCCTCACAGAAAGGGATGATGTTTAGAACTAAAAATCATTAGACCCTCTAAATAAAAGACCCAATCAAAAAAATGGGCAACAGAGATGAACAGACACTTCCTAGAAGCAGAAGTACAAATAGCCAGTAAGGACATGAAAAAATGTCCTGATACTGGGCCACTAGTGAGATGCAAAGTAAAACAACACTGACATTCCATCTTGCCACAGACATGAAGGTATAATCATCACTAAATGAAATGGCAATAATTACTGGTGAGGCTAAGCAGAAAAAGGAAGTTCCATTTAACTCATCAATTCCCCTTCTAGGTATCTTCCCAAAAGAGTTAAAATCATCTTAGTATAGTAACACACGCATACTTATGTTTACAGCAACACCGTTCATAATAGCTAAATCTTGAAAGTGGCAAATATCTATCTATCAACAGATGAATAGGTGCAGAAATATGGTACTTATACACAACAGAATACTACTCTGCCATACAGAAGGATAAATTTGAGTCATAGGAAAATATTTAGACCTTGAGACCATACTATTAAGTGAAATAAATCAAACATATAAGCATTTTCTCTCATATGAGAAACTCTCATATGAGAAATAATTTAAAGGGCATAATAATAGAGAGATAATAGGAAGCAGGAAGACGACCTTTTGCAAGTGTGAAAAGGGAGACAGAGGGAGGGTGTTGGAGGGATGGGCAAAGGAAATAAAACAAATAAAAATGTTTTATACGCTAACTCCCACCATGAACGTAACCATATGTGCTGCAAAAATGTACTGATCACAATTGAAAAATACATGGTGCTTGTGTTTTTGTTAGATCATTAATTGACTCAATCTTTCTATATTTCTCTCCCTGTCCACTTAAATTCTTTCCTCTCATTCTATTTCACTATTCATTCTGTCAGTTCCCACCTCCGTCCCCATTATTTCCTTGTATACAAATACTATCATTAAAGCTTATTTTCCCATTCTTCTCTTTCATATGTGTGTATAAAGCTATGTGTGAGTCACAATTACTGTTCTCATATTTAGAGTAATTTACATTGACTTGGCAGTTTCTACCTCACCAAGGTTCACATTTCCAGTATTCTGACACTGGATCTCTGCTAGTGTATTAACTGCACCCAATCTCCATAAGGTCTCTTTCTTTCTATTTATATTTTTTCTCTTTTCTTTTCCCACATTACTCCACACATAACCTCTCAACTTTCTCCCCTCCTTCCCAGCCATAACATAATTCACTCAAAACTATCTTTTTTAAATTTCCTTTTCTCATTTTTTTTCTTTGTTTTTTTTTTCTTCTCCTGTTTACCAGCCTGTTCTCCAGCATTACTTTTCTTTCACTATTCCGGATCACTGAACAATTTGAAAACTTTTTAAACAAGCTTTAAATTTTATATTGAATATGGTTAGTGCTTTGGATAGTGCTATTAGTAGTAGGATTATTAAAAATTATTTTGAAAAGTTATATTCCAGTAAATTGTGGAATTTGGAAGAAGTGGATAAACTCCTAGAAACATAGCAAAATTGAACCAAGAAGATATAAAAATCTGAACATGTGAATAACAAGTAAAGAAACTGATACAGTTGTCAAGATTTTACCAATATAACAGCTGAAATAAAATTCCAAAGGTGAGAATTGGCCCAGAATACTAAAAGAATGTATAGATCCGGGAGGTAAAATGGATTAGCATGTGGGAAAATGTCAGTAAGTGACTTCAGCAGCAAAGTAGTGACAGATTACGTGAGTTCTTATAGATTCTTGTGAGTTTTAGATTTTATTCTAGGATATATTGAGCTATTTCAAAAAACTAGTTAGAGATGGTAACATGATTTCAGCAAAGTTATTTTTAAAAAAAAAATTTGTTAAACTCTGTTATTTAGCAATAGAAGTGAATAAACATGGTCAAGTTCTGGACATATTTTGTCGAAATGCATTCACATCCCTAGAGAGAACAGAGTCAGCATGTCAACAACGCTGACAGTGTTTTGGACCTCAGTAACTGGAAGGCTAGGTTTATAATAAATGAGATAGAACTGGAAAAGGTATAGGTGAAATAGTTATTGTTCATCTTAGGAGCAGAAAACTATTTACTTAATTTTAGACATGTCAAGCTTGCAATGTCTTATTAGCTATTAACTCTTCAGTGTTTACACAATTGATTAGGCATTACTCAAATATTTCTTCAATATTTTGTGTATATCTTATTTAGTCCATGTCAGATTTATCCCTAAATATTTCATCCCAGGTACCAATGCTATCATAAATGGTTTTGAGATTTTAATTTAATTTTCCAAATTAAATTTGTATACATAATTGATATTGATGTACTGTGTCCTGAAACATCTGTTGGTTTTTTAATTGTTATAAATTTGTAGATGCATTAAAATTTCTATATACAGGATCATATTGTCTTCACAGTGAAGCATTATTTCTTTCTCTTTAATTTGAAAGTCTATGACACCAAATGGGATCTCACCTTATTAAAAAGCTTTTACACAACTAAAGAAGTCTTTAGCAGACTGAAAAGACCACTCTCAGAGTGGGATAAAATTTTGGACAACTGTCCCTCAAAGGACTTCTATTTAGAACATAAAAAGAATTGAAAAAAATCAGTCCCCTCAAATTCAAGGACCCAATTCAAAAATGGGCATCTTTGCCATCAAAATCCAAAGGTGAATACATACTTCTTGAATGAAGAACAAATGGCAAATAAATACATAAAAAAATGTTCAACGTCATTCATCATTCAAGAGATGCAAATTAAAACAACACTGAGATCCCATGTCACCCCAGCAAGAATCATTAGGAAATCAACCAGTAACAAATGCTGGTGGGGCTGTAGGGAAAAAGGAACCCTTCTTCACCGCTGATGGGAGTATGGGGTACAACCACTGTGGAAATCAGTGTGGGGATTCCTTTAAAAACTGAGATTAGAGGTCTCATTTGAACTAATTATTCCCCTTCTGGGTATCTTCCCAAAAGAACTAAAAACATCCTACCACAGAATTATAAGTGTACTCACGTTTACAGAACCACAATTTATAATAGCTAAATCTTGAAAACAACCTGAAAGCCCATCAACCAAGAAATAGGTAAAAAAGATGTGTTTTCTCTATATAATGGAGTACAGCTTAGCCATAAAGAAGGATAAACTTGAGACTTTTATGGGTAAATGGATGCAACTCAAGACCATGCTCATAAGTGAAATAAATCAGACCCATGTGTAAACACCATATTGTCTCACTAGTGTGAGAAATTAAACAAAAAAATAGGGTCAGAAACATACAATATATATTGTGAACTGGGAAAAAAACTGTTTAAAAAAAGACAAATTGTGAAAGGGAAAGGAAGAAGGAGAAAAAGAAAAACTATATGTATACACAAGATGGTCGAGATAGTTATACAGCAGCTCCCTCTTAGTACCTTGAAAAGAATGTTTTTGTTAATGTTGTTTAGACAAGTTCTGGTGCCTATTTGTTGTATTCTGAGTAACTACTATGAAGACAATACACAGTGTATTAACTGTTGTAACTGTCCTACTAACCTGTTTTGAAACTCGGTTTCATTGTTTGTTTATCTTTTTCCTCTTGGAAATAAAAAAAGAAAGTCTATGAGTTGTTTTCTTTGCTACCCCTTTAAAACTGAGTAGAAGTTGTCAGTGTACCTAACTGGACATGGTGCTTTTACTGTGGAAAGTTTTATCCTATGAATAAAATTTATTTGTTCACCATAGATCTACTCATATTACCTATTTATTCTTGAGCCAGTGTGGAAATTTTGGGCTGCATGAATATCAGGTTGCTATTTATTCTGAGTCAATTTGGGTATATGTGGCTGTGTTAATATACTGTTGTTTTCTTTGCAAATTATCAAAAATTTAGCAGCAACCAAAAACCCATTTTTACCTCTCGGTCCAGTAAGTTCACAGTTCGGGTTTGGGTGGTTAACTTGGGTCATCGTCTTTATCTCTCACAAGGCCAAAATCAGGTGCTCGGGCAGAGGCCCTGATGATGGTGCTGCCTCCCTAACTACTTCGTGCTGAAGGCCAGATCCAGTTATTTGGAAACATATGATTTAATTTCATGCTTTCTTCCTGTGAAATCAACTGGAGTCTGGTCATTGTTTGGACAGATTGCTTACATTTCTTCTCCGGAAAAAGAGGCATGGATCCCTTTCATGCTCCAAGTCCTTCGGAACTTCTCTTTCTAAACCCAGGTTTAGAATACGCTTTGCTATGTTAAAGGCTCATGTGATCAGACTGCAGCGGAACAATCAGGATGGTCTTTCTATCGTGGTGTTCATAAAATCATTTTCACCGCAAGCCCGATTAGCAGGCAGCATACCATGTGCACGGATTCCACGTATTAGGCCAGGGATATATTTGAGGAAATATTTTGCCTACCACAGCAACTTTCAAAGAATTTCCTCAATTCATTTAATTTGTGCAGAACTGCTTCACATGAAATCAAACATGATATAGCCACATAACTGTGTCAGTGTTTGTGGATTCAGTTCTGATGCTATTTCACCTTTCTTGTGGCAAGCATGGGTCTACTTTTTAATTCTTCATGAGTGTACCAGTTATATTGATCTTAGAAATAATTTTCCATTTCATTGTTTTTCTCTACTGATATTCATTTTCAATTGATTTTGAAAGATTTTCTGCTCTTACATTTAGTATTTCTTTCCAATATTTTATTATTTTTATCTATTAATTTCTACATCAAATATTAAGTGTTTACATAAGTTGATGACTCAAATTTTGTTTAGGTTAATGGCATTTCTAAATTGTTCTATATTGGCATGGCTTTTCTATCTGTATAGCAACTATGAAAAGAAGTACTTAAAAGTTCCCATTTTGTCAAATAGTTTTAATTCTTTCAATTCTGCTTCAAGTATCTTGATGTTCTATTAAAAGTTCTATAATCATGAAATATATTGTAAGTCATTTTGGATTTTCCTCTTCACATTGTGAGGTATTCCTAAGTCCTTTATCTGAAGTCTGATTTTCTGATGTTGAATCAATCCAGCTATACTGTGCTTAGCTAATCATATATAAAATATAGATAAAGTGATCAACACAGAGAAACTATTAAGGGCAGACTTACCAGTAGAAACTGTGGTTAACTAAGATGTATTGATGTGGAACCTTGACTTTATCTGGAGAAAATGTAATATTTTTATATAATTTGTAATTCCTATTATATAGTTAATTAAACTCAGCAATCAGAACAAAAGATTTCACCAGTTTAAAAATTATTTGAGAAATAAAATGTAATTAAAGGCTATATAAACAAAATAAACCAGGTGTAAGCCATGAATTTTAATTCACTGGCTAAGAAGTTTTCCAAGGAGTAGATCAAAAGGTAGGGGATGTTACAGAAATCTTTAAGCGAAGTCTATCAACTACAAGAACAGTTGGAAATAATAAAAAAATGATTTTATTTCAATGTTCTTACTCTATGGCTTTTTGTCACATTGTGAGATAATTCTTTATTCATGGGTAAAGTGTATTCATATTATACTTAATTTTTTCAATTATTTGTGTTTACATGCCATTTTTAAGTCATTAAATTGGGTATTTATTTGGTGTAACTGTTTTCTTTTTTGGAATGACTGGGGTAAAATATTTAAAAGACTTTGATAAAGTATATTTCTTAATATTTAATTACATGATATGTAAATGTATTGTTCAAAATAAATTATTTAATGCTTTATCTAAAATATTTTAGTTTCATATTTGTGTAACATGTTTTTGTTTATACAAAGTTCTAGGCTGGCTGACTTTCACATTTTTAGGCAATTGTCTTCTGCCATCCATTACTGCTGATGAAAACTCATCTGTAATTCTTACTATTTCTTGTTTTGATTTTAAAATTTTCTCCCTGTGGTTAGATATAAGGAGGCTATATAATGTGATTGACTTTGTTTGTTGTTGTTACTGTTACTTGTGTTTGATTTCTCTGAAATTATTGGTGATATGAATTGTCTCATATTTTATTAAACTGGAACATTCTCAATTTTGAATATGTCATTGTCCTACTCTTTTTATATTCCCTTTGGAATTCATTATCCATGTGAAAATTTTGATGCTATTGTGTGGATCCCAAAATAATTTGTTCTTTTATCCATAATTAAAAAATGAAACTTTATATTTCTGTTCGAATAATTACCACTGACCTGTTCTCAAGCAAAAAAGATGTTCATATGTCTAGTCTTTTAACAGACTCTAAAAAATGGTTTTAATATTTAATAGTATGTCTTTCCTTTCCATAATTAACATGTGGATCTTTTACGTACTATCGAATTCTGAAAGGGCATATCTGTGCATATTCCATACTTTTGCTTTAAATGCTTTAACATATGTATCATCACTTGTTCATGGCCCTGATTATTGATCAAACATTTGAAAAAAATCTGTGTTTGTCCCTTGTTAGTGGGTCAAGTTCATGTGCTTTTTTGTGTCTCTTTCAAAAATTTTTGAGTGTTAAAAGTTGTACTTAAAAAAAAACAGTAGTGGCTGGGATCATTGTTTTTTAAGCTGAGAGAAGACATGACTTTGCTTCCGTCAGGCAATTAATATGGAGAGAAATGAGTTAATCCTTCGCTACTCGCCCGTTGATATCGTATCATTTGCATGTGCACCATATGCTCTCTCCATGACCCTGCTGGGCACTAGACCGGAGGCTGAAGCTGGGGCCGTCCTTCCGCCCTCTTAGCCCTCCTCCAGGGACCGCTGCAGTCCTGCGTGCCGTAGGAAGGTCCTGTGCACCTACCCAGCTGAGGATTATCTCTCAATTATCCTAGACTGTGAACTTTTGTTGATACTTAATGTAATTCCTGGTTTGCTGGTAGGATTCTTTCTCTGTCTCTCTCTATCTCAGTCTCTCTGTTTCTCGGTCTCTCTATCTGTCTCTCCGTCTGCCTCTCTATGTCTGTCTGTCTGTCTGTCTGTCTGTCTCTCTCTCTCTCTCTCTCAATTTAAACATCTTCTCTATCCATCCCAGCCCTCCTGGAAAGAGCACTCTTTCAGCGGCCTTTCCCTCTCACTCGTGAGATATGCAAGGTAAGACCCAAACGTGGCAATACTTTGCACAGATTCCCTGATTATTCCTTACACTCGTGCAAGTGTATCCCTGGATATCTGAAGTTGTCTATGTCTTTCCGTTTTTATACTTGTCCTGTAGAGACAGATGCTATTGCTTTGTAATGACTGTTAGTGTGTACTCCAGGGCAGATGAAGACTAGGTCTGCAGGTTTCCCTGCTCTGAGCTCAACTTCACACATGCCTGATGCTTGACCTGTTTCCCTGACGTACATCAAGAATTCCTCCAAGCATTCAAGGAAAGCCCATAGAAAAGAGTGGATCCACGATACAGACTTCCCTTGTTTCTGAGATTTGCAAAGATTTGAAACCACCAACCCCACTAACCCTCAGGATTTAGGAATTCATTAAAACTTCAGACAATTACTTCTCTCAATTGCTTTAGCAAACATATAGCCAAAGTCGTGTCCTGCTTCTGTGTGAATTGTCATTTTTGTAGTTTAGCTCATTAAGTTACTTGGTGAACATAGCCCTCTGAAGTCTTAAAATATTTATCAGTTTTTAGATTTTCTGAGTCATTCCTGTTAGAATTGCGAACATTCTACTGCCACTGTCTTCCTTTTATTTTTCATATTTAGGATACACAGTATGGTAATTCGATACATTCCTGCCACCTTCTACATCCTAACGGAGAACTCTCTTCACTCCAGAGTACTGGGTATTTTCCTTAATATGTAGAAAATCGAGTCCTATTTAGAATAATGTTCCTTTGTAGTTAACCATCCTGAAGTTTTCTGTATTGATCGTGGGCCCCCAGAACACCTACTACCAAAATATTTAATAGAAGATTTGAATGGAAAATGCAGTTATGAAGTTATTCTCATCTTTTGGAACACAATCCGTAGATATTATTTTAGATCAATTAAAGAGAAAATACTATTACTTATAATTTTAAAGTTATCTGTTCAACTTTCCAAAGAATTAAAATCCCAATTAAAAACAAAATGTAGCCCCTTCAGAAGAGTTCACTAGTAGAGGACTGTTACTATTTTCTGTCCTCCACTTTTATTTTGTGTCTTTCTATCACTTTTGATTTTTAAAATATTGTGTATGTGTTTTTACATCTGTAAAATATTTTATATAAGCCTACTCCCAAGAACTAGGTTAGATTTTTTGGTTAGTCAAAAAACTGCTAGTGAAACACAGGTGATGCTAGTTTTTTGTGACTGACTTTCACCTGGTATGCAGTTAATGCTCACCCAGGGTCATGCCACCTGTCAGGGGAACTAGGGAACCAAATTAGAAAGGGCACAGTTTTAGATGTCAGAATGGAAAGCTAGGAAGGATGTGAGACAGGGCCTGGGGATTTGCACAAGGTAGAAATAAATCCCGAGTGTCTCAGGATTAAAGCCTTGTGGCAGAAAGAACAAGATGGACTGATAGAGGTAGTCATCAGGTAATGCACAACTCCCTCAGTGGTCGATCTGTGGAAGGTTGCCATGGAAAGAAAGACTGAGCACGTGACATTTTACTACGTCCCTCATCTCTGAGCATGGTGTTATGCAACCTGTGAACACCATGCAGGTTTTGGGTACTGATATTTTGGCACAAATTAGAAAATAAATTCTTGCAAAAAAATTGCCACTTCTGGATAATTGGCTAATCCTCAAATATGTGAATTTTTGAATATGTATATAAGATACACTGACAGTTATGATGTTCCTTTTTCAAATCTGTACTGAAAGTTATTACTGAACAAGTAAGTTATTGTGGATTGAACTTGTTGGAAAATAAAGTATGTGATGAACTACTTTATATTTGTAGTTAACTGTGATACTGGTTTCCCTCATCAACTCTTATAAACCTACTATAATATGATAGAGGTAACTACTGTTTCAGTAGAATCACTAGCAAATATAAATTCAATACACATGTCTACCTTCAAAACATCAGAGGTAAATGTAAATACACTTTTATTTTTACTTATATATTTAAAAAAAAGAGGTTCAAATAAGAAGTACCAGACATGGAATTGAAATAACTTTCTCAAATAATGTGTTTTACACTAATTTCATTACTAATAATTCAGCATATACGAGCACTATTTGATCATAAATGCTGCACTTTGCGAACTCTGACAGGAAAAACGAATGATAAGAAATCTGTATAATTTTACAAATGAGAATTTAAAACAATATTTGGATTCAAATAAGGCATAAACAATGTCTATAGTTTTTTGATGTGTGTGTTCATAATTATAATAAAATCTGTTTGTTTAAAACAGTAGACCCCACATAAATTGATTACAACCGAGGGACTAAACTTTTCTGATTTACTTGAATTATTACTCTATGGTTAGTACTGATGGCATAAATGAATCATTGAATCATAAAAATGTAGGCCTGGAAGCAATCTCAAAGTCACCTTTTCCAACAGTGCAGAAGCAATTGAAACAAATGGAGTTTATCCGATGGCCATCTTTCTTGTCATTAAAAATATCCCTTAAGAGAAATTTACCCGTCTCTGTGAGTATATAGCGCTGGGATTTGATTGGCTTGATTACTCTGAAACTGAGTCTACTTTTTCACTAAAAAAGAGCACTGTAAAAATATTTAAAACGACTTTGGAAAGCACAGACTTCTCGCTCTGTACTCAGTATGGCGCTGGGTACTAAAGAGAGAGGTTTCTCGTTCTTGAGAGTCTCCCCACTTGCAGTCTGTGGCCTCTATTGGATGCCTTTCTCTCGTTGCTCGTACTGTATCTCTCCCTCATTCCCTTCTAACTGCTCTTTCCCCTGGCTGTGTTTATACCCAGGGTTTTTAGTCCATAAAATAACCTTCTTTCAGCTCAAGATAACCCTTAAGAGCTATAGATTGCCCTATACTTTTCAGTAAGTAATACTTACATTTACTATCTTGTGCTAGAAATTGTATGCTGCGTTCATTTCCCCTGTCACATAAAATTTAATTTTTAAAACTTTTGCTGTGGTTTGTGTCTGCATATCCCCTCAAATCCTCATGCTGTCATGGGGCAGTCTTCTAGATTTATGATTGATCCATGATCCAATGCTGGGATTATGGGTGTGAGTGCTACACCTGCCCCAGGATAGTTTGCATACAATGTAAGGGAGAGAAAGAGGCTGCTGCTACTCCTTCCTTTTGCTTTTCTTGCTTTTGCTGTTTTCCACCACTTTGACCTGTTGCCCTCTGCCATGTGCCACTCTGCCTTGGAGCCAGCTGAGTATGGACTGAAACGTAAGGTAAATAAACCTCTCCTTCCTTCATTTTGCATGTCAGGTATTTTGTCTCAGCAATGAGAGAAAAGTAACCGAGACACCTTTCTTAGTGGGTTACTGTTGAATTAGTTAAAAAACAGCCTCTGAATTCTTCTTACACACTGAAAATCAATGGTGTTTGAAAGAAGTATGAGATAGTTACAAGGCTGGAAGATAGGAAACACAAGCATAGTTTGGTAGCACATATATCATGATTCTATGAAGGCTTCCTCAGTTACTGATGATAATGCAATTATTCGGTATACCAGCCTTATTTGTGCATATCTGACTTGGCATAATTTTTTACGTTTTTGCTAATTTCCTCTACCTTAGTTTCCACATGTATAAATCTATCAGGCAGTTCCAGAACACATCAGTAATGAGACAAAAATAAATGATCTAAAAATAAGAAGTTTGTGTTAAATTTCACATCTACACTGCTCTTGATGTCTAGATTTTGAAAAAAAACATGACATCACAATTTCCCTGACTCTTCACATGTCTCTGCTGCTTGACAGGACACATTTGTCACTTAAATCTCCTGTCATTTCCTTTGCACTTCTATACTAGTTTGCCCTCTTTTAATTTAACTTTATCCTAGCTCTTATGCATTCTCCTCTCCGCTTACTACTTGATTTTACACTGACATGGAATTATCATTCAACGATCAATGATCATGGCATGGATTTGTTTAAAAATATTTATGCTTTCATACTGTTACCAACTAGTCACCAAAACTTCTTATCTTTTTCTCTTAAAAGTACACAATTTCATGGTTGTCTAACTCTAATAATCAAACAAGAAGTTTGTTGGCATGTAGAAAGGTACATATATGTTTGTAACCATTGGCATAACCAAAAGCCCAAAGAAAGCAAAAATTAAACTTATTTACAGACTCATCACCTGCTTGTAGCACCATACACAACATACAGTAATGACTAAAAATTCTAGGTGTATAAATACAAAATGAACACTATTAATGCATATCTCCTCTAAAATCTTTATGTAAAGTTAATATGTTGACTTACGCTGTGATTAAATAACTACTAGAATAACCCTGAACACTGCTAGAGCCATATATATGTAGATCTAAACAGTAGGCAGAGCTCTATGTTAAATCTTTCCTTTGTTGAACAGAAAAGTAATGTCATGATAGACCAGAGAACACTTATAGTATTTCAGCTGATTTCAATATTAGTTTGTTTATGTGTTCTGTTTTGGCTTAAGATATTGTCCTTCTCTTACATTATTTGATCAGTTTTGCATGCCTGTATCTTGTAATCTGAGCAACTCCTTTGAAGATAACATTAGGTAATATAATAACCATTGTTAATTTCCTATCATCTTGTTTTGAAATTCTGTATCATTTTTATTGATTTTTTTTCTCTTTAAATAAAAAGAAGAGTAACTGATCTATCAGTATTTTGAGTTCGAGTTCACATGTTTTCATTCACAGGATTTCTTACATTCTCCTGTGGAACTTGGTTTTCTTCTAAATTACGTGGAAGAAAACAAATGTAGATGATAGGTCCCTGCCTCATACCTTCACTTCTCAGGCATGTTACTGTGTTTCAAATCATTATTAGTCATGCTCCACGTCTGCAGAACACAATATTTCCTTTTCTGTGTAACAGTGAACGCAGATATTCCTCTCCTTGACTGTGGGTATGGTGGGGAACAAGGGAGTAAAAGCATGCCAAATGTTCCAAGGTTATCAGTAGAAAATATGATACCAAAATACCTTCAAACACTTGAGTAAAGAAATTTGTGTCAGTACATTTTGCACACAAAGTTCTTTCTTCAGACCTCACTACACATTCCCAGGAGCTCACTCTTTCTTCTTGATAAAAATTTATCTGTAGAAAGGTCTGAAAAATGATATCTCAACCGAGAAAATCATGTCAATGATGTGTGAATTTAAAATACAATTTTTCTTTAACTGAATGTACCTTGACATTGTATTAAAGGTGACTAGTAGAAAAGATGAAGACATTATTTTGTATTTATGCCTTAAAGCCTACAATATAGGATATCTTTCCATTACTGTAGATAATATTTCACTTGTATAAACCCCAGAATAAGTTCTTCTCAAGGCTTCATTGGAAGGCTTTCTTTCCTGGAGGACTTGTGCACAGGGAGGATATGAAAGGAACTGTCCAGCAGGAAAATAGCTTTGAGATCGGGCTTGCACGTTCAGAATGTCAGCTCTGCCGTGCAGTTAGCGGTTCTGGCAAATGTGTGCATGTGTGTATCATAGTGTCGTAACAGAGCTCACAGATGCTAACATAGCTCATGGTTTTCACCTGATATTAGACTCAAAACATTAAGCAGTATGTGAGACATGGGTGCTGTGGTGAATATAGTATAATACTATGTAATAACACACTGTTTATCATGTTGTATAAATACTTCAATATTAGTAATGAATGAAGGAAACATACTAAGAATGGTGAAAGTAGAGCTGTTATTGTACTGTTGCATTTAACACTCAAAATTTTAACTGAAACTCATAAAAAGGAATTAAATTTCTTAAAATGGGACAATTTAGAAATACTGTTTTTGGAGCTGTGATTTACAAAATAAACAAAGCAAAAAATTAGAAAGTACCAGTAATGGAAACAGACTTGAGATAAAATTGTGAAAGCAGAAAATACTCTTACAGTTATTTCTTAGTGTTAAACTTTAAGGATTAAAATTTATTTTCCTAGAGTTTTATCTTATGGTTGTTAGCCAAGTTAAGTCTCAAGGATTGATGAAACAATTTGAAGCCTAAGGCTTTTTTGCTATAAGCATTTAACTGCAATTAACTTCATAATTCATACTAACACAATTACAGTGTGATTCACCTGGTCTACCAGAAGGTGCCTATTCTTAAGTGATTCTTTGAGACTATAACTCAAGGAAGCAATGGGAAATCATTTATGTGTGTGTGTGTGTGTGTGTGTAAGGTATATTTGTATGCATAAAGCTGTATGTATGTATGCATGTATTTATGCCTGTATGTGTGTAGGCTGACATATATATGTATTTTTTTTCAAGAATAGTATCTTCTTTAATGTTATGGTTTGTGTCCGGATGTCCCTCCAAATCCTCAAGCAGTCATGGGGTGGGCTTGTATAGTTTATGATTGATTCACAGTCCAATGCAGGAATTATGGAAGTGAATGCTATATCTACCCTGGGGCAGGTAGTTTGTGTACAGTGTAAGGGAGGAAAAGAGGCTGCTTGCCACCACTTCCCCTTTTGCTCTTGCTGTTTTGCTATCTTCCACTGCCATGAAATGTTACCCTCTGCCATGTGCCACCCTGCCTTGGAGCCAGCCAAGCATGGACTGAAACCTCCACAAGCTGTGAGCTAAATAAACCTTTCCTTCCTCAATTTTGGGTGTCAGGTATTGTGTCTCATCAACTAGAGAAAAGCAACCAACACATTTAACCATTTCACCCGTGAGAACCTTCCTTCTTATCAATTGCAATATATCATATAAATGTGGGTTCAGTCACAAATAACATTTTTCTTTTGTGCTTAAATATAAGCAAAATCTAAACCTCAAGGCATGGAAATATAACACCTACAGATATTTGCTAGGTCATTTAACTCTGATCAGAAAAATTTTTGAGGACATTATTGCTCTTAAAGGAAGAGCTTGTTTAAAAATATTTTGTTAAGTGTTTCTCTTTATCATCTTGATAATATTTTAAAGATGATTTGATTTTTCATGTTCTTAATTGTGAAAAGATTACATTTTCTGACAAATTACACAAAATATAAAATAAGAAACAAGTGAAAGATGGAAGGAAGAAAGGAGAGGAGAGATGAGAGAGGGAGAGACAAAGTTGGGGAGATGGAAGAGAGGGACAAGAGAGAAGAGGAAGAAAGGTAAGGAGAGCAAGGGAAAGAGAGGACAGGGCAGAGGGGAGAAGGGGCAGCTTATGTGTTGGGTACTGGGAAAGGGAGAAGGAAGAAAAGGAGAGAAAAGGTGAAGGACAAAAGAAAACTGAAATAAATCTTAAAGTCCACCTTTCACATTAATCACATTTTGTTCTTTTTTAAAAATATGTGTTTAGTTTCAGTTTAAAATTATATGCATAGCTTTTAGCCAACTTTTATTTTAACTTCTTTTTTCATGAAGGTACCTTTCCTCAAGACTGTTAATGGCTTTTGGGGATTGTCCTGTATATAAAAAATTATTATAGGTTTATGGGCAGATATTTAGTTTACATCATTTTTGAAATCTTACTTCTGTACAAAGACCTTTGGCTTGATGTGGAGTAAAAGCATGCATGCCTTCTAAGCTTTTGATGCACTTACAGAAATTATCTTGTAGAAAATCCATTGTTCTTTGCCACTCATGAATAATATCGTCCACTATCCAAATGATTACAAAAAGAGAACTCCTTACAGTTTTAAGAATGTAAATTATTTTATTTTTAATTCTTTACTAATCCTAGAATTTTATTGCATATGATCTACTCTGATATTTTCACTTAATTTTCCTTGAAAAGTAATTGTCTTGTATTAATTATTAACTGACCCATCTTTTCCTTACCAAGAACACAGAAATTATGTCCATATTAAATGGATACAAGCGCACACACCAGACACATATATTTTTTTTTTCCACTTTACCCCACAGATCTTCACTTCAATTTTGGTACCAATGTCATATTAATTTTAGACTACCAAGACTTTATTAAAATTAGTTAATTAAACATAGTAGCAATGAAACTTCTTTTCAACTATGAGTTATTGTTATAGGTAATTATGTAGTTGTAATAATGTTAAAATGGCAAATACTTATTACTAGACTAAAATATTGTAAGTAATGTATCATCCTTCTCATACAGTAGTACATCCAATTTGCTACTTTTTTTACTTAAGATTTTCCAGCTGTTAGAACTAATTATTAGGAGGGTGTATTGGAGTACAGATTTTGTAATTTTCTGCTATTAGAATCATTGTCCCTTCATCCTAGTTGTGCAGTTCTAGTTGTCATAGTACTATAACTTCAGCTGTGTTTGGAAAGCTTCACAGACCCTGCTTTACTCTGCAGAGATTCCGATTTGGGTCCAGTTTTCTCTCCAGGACTTAAATCCCCAATGTTTTGGCTCTGAGATCACATTCCCATGTTTGGTTGTGATTCCTCAAACACACAGTTCACTTGGGTCTAGCGAGGGTATAGCCACACTACAGTGTAGAGAAAACTCTTTATCTCTAGGACATAGAGCTTTTGAAGTAAATTTGCCAAAAACATGGGACTTGTAAACCTTAAGACACTAATATTCACCTGCTTAGACCGTGAAAGAACTCCAGAGACTCACTGAAGGCACACCCAATGTGTGTGTTTCTATTTCAAGAGAAAATCACCCTGGGGGCTTAGAGACACCTCTAGATTACAGAATCCAGAGACACTGGGGTGAATCTGGCTCTTAGAAAAATGTATTCAATTCTAAATAGTTAGGCTGACAGCCAGGGATGCTTTCAGTCACTTCTCAGAGGAGCGGAGGATTTTGAGCCTCCATGTGGGAGGGAAAGAGGCCCAGTGTCCTCCTCCGGTACACAGTAGCTCAGTCCGTGTTCTGACCCCTCATTCACGGCGTTTCTAGCAACACACACACACTCGTGTTTTTTCTACCTCGTTTTCATTGTGTAATCTCAGGTGCAAATGGTAGGCAAAGGAGGCCAAAGCAGCTATTATCATTAGATGATAATAATGAATCTGTCTGTGATCTAGCTAGGGCAGCTGTGAGTATATTCTGATTAAATGCATATTAAAAGCACAAAATTCCTGCTCTCTACCTAGAAAGTGATCTGAAACCCAGACTACGATCCCCTTTCCACATACCTGGGCTTTCATTAAGACATGAAATCAGGTGCTGAGTACAAGTGGTAGAGGAATGATTCCGGCTGTGATTACCGTGTAGAGCCTCACACGCACTAGTGTCAGACAATCATCCTAGTGATCGGTGCAGACGAGTTTGCTGATACCTTGGAGTAATTATTTAGGAGAGGGCGAGGGCATAGTGAGAGGAGGGACTTAGCTACAATTACTCTTGGAGAAGATGAGAACGCCTTTGTAAAAAGTGTCCATATGTTTAATAAACACTTATTGACAAGCATGCTCAGAGTAATGAACTTATTTTATCTACTGGCTGTGCAGAGACAGACCTGAATGTTTGTTCTTGTGGGATGTGCTCTTTAGGAGCATCAAGAAACACTCTATAATTGCATCCTGAGGTTGGCATGTATCCAAGGCTTCAAAGTGGAAAAACCAGAGGACAAATGTTGAAGAAGCAGAACTGTCCAATCTCAGCATCGGGTAGAACAGTGGGTACAAAGAAGAGTTTAAGGTGATTGATTAAATTTGCCTATTTACATGATCAGTTCAATAGCAATTTCATTTAAAGTTGAGAAATCTGGATCCATTTGGGGCTAGATTTGGAGCTCAGCCATGAGCTGATAATGATTTTTCCAGCACCATCATATGTATCTGAATTACAAAGATACTGCATTTCCTTCTACCCTTCTATTCAACAGCTGCTGTAAATACCAAAGACATCATCGATTTTCCTGATCAAGCATGCAGATGACAATCTTCATTAGCATCATATTCCAGATAGCACTAAACAGTTTTAAATTTAACGATGAAATGAGTGTAATTCCTTTTTCCTTTTGAAGTAAAGACAATATAATATGAAGCACTACATGTCAAATGCAAATAGTAGAAACATAGAGGCAAAACCTATTTTTATTTGTACTAAATTAAAGACTTATGATGTAAAATAGGAGAGCAGCCGGGTAAAATAAATGAAATCAGATTAAGACATGTAAGAATGCTGGGCGTGCACGCCTGTAGTCCCAGCACTTGGGAGGCTGAGGCAGGAGGATCACTGCAAGTCTGAGGCCGGCCTGGGCTACAAAGTGAGTTCAAGGCCAGCCTGAACTGCATAGCGAGACACTGTCTCAAAAAGACAGGTGAAAATGTTATTATCATCATGTGATTCATTATGCACAGTGGTCAAAGAGTACAGTACAATTTCAGTATGATGAGAAGAAAACAAATAGGAAGAAAATATCAGTTCCATTTTGCGGTTGTGGTCTTTCAACAAGATTAGTCTCCTTTAAAAATAAATCAGCGGAGGCCTTGTGTAGTGCAAACATTAAAAAGCTAGCTTTGCTGGCAAAGCAGAATGGCTTTCACAGAGCACTGTGTAAATCACACCACATTAGTGAGGGTGCTACAAGACACACAGCCAGTAAAATAAAAGGATTTATTTCAAGGAATTGGCTTCCATGTTTGTGGGGGCTGGAAGCCCAGCATTTGTAGGACTTCTCAGCAGAGTGGAAACTTTTAGACAAGTGCTGAGACTTCTATCTTTAGGCACAATTTCTTGGTCTTTAAAGAAACCTATTTTAGCTCTCAAAGCTTTTCAAAAGATTGCATAAGTCCCTCCCACTCTGCTGAAATAAACTTTTTAACTTAAGATGAACTGATTGTAGGCGTGAATCATATCTACAAAACATCTCTGCCCCAACATCTAGGTTACTTAATTGAATCTCAGGGTGCACAACCTCGCCAAGTAGCCACATGAAACTAACCGTGGGAAATACTTTTCGCTCACAACAGACAGTTGCGCATTGTCCCTATACTCTCACTCTGTCTCATTCTGTGGCGTAGACACAGGATACTCTCACATTCATGAATGTCTCTCACAGATTGCTGCAGCCAATCTTCCTTCACACACTGTGCCTCAAGCCGGGGTCCAGAAGCTGTGACTCTGCCCCCTACTTCACTAGGTCCCTAGGTTCACTTAAGAAGTAGTCATGATTGTTTTATGGCTCAGATGTGAGGCCCTGGGCAATTCAAAGATAACTTCCCGATGCAACAAGGATAACTACCCTTGTTCCCAGTTCCACTATAGCTTCAGGATCCTTAGAAACTTAAGTCCGAGTTAGAGAGGGGTTTGTTTTTCCTCGCACCCCTTTAGCCGTTCTGTGAAAGAGGAAGCGAAGAGCTGAGAAAATGACATCAACTCAAAGACATGAATGTCTGAAAATGCCTGGCTTTTTCTGTTGCTTCACACACATAAAGGTACTTTTACATTTCAGTGTGGATTTCATTAATTATAAATAATGTTTTCATCTTAAACTGAAAAACACTGTGCTCATATTAAACAAAGTCAGTTCAAAGTGTTCCCATAAAGCTATAGCACTTGCCTATGCTACCTTATTTTAAATGTTTTAACAGAAAGAGGGATATGGTGAAGTAATACAGAAGAAAGTAGCAAGAAATGGAGAACTGCTTGTAGAATGTATTACATCCTCCTTTGCTTCATTTTGGCCAATTCAGTTTATAACTTTCGAACAGGGTCAGAGAGCAAATACATGCTACAGCACAATGCTGAAAGTGCTGCGGATGGGAAACTGCTGTTTTACCATGTTGAAAATAATAGCTTATTTTTTATTAGTACATATTTGCATAGTGATAGTACATTTGCATAGTGATTAGTACATATTTGCATAGTGAGTGTATCACATAGTGATACATTCATCATGGGCAGCTCCTACACAAATATGACAGATTTTGACTATTTTTACATCTTCCACTCTTCTTCCCCTTCCAGTTTGCCAAAGCTCTATCTCTCTATTCCCCGTTGTCTTTCTTTTATTTCCCTATTTCATATATATATATGTATTGAGTTTAATATAATTTTCTTCTTGGGAATAAAGAACCATAACTAAATATTATGCAATGAATAGATATCTAGGAGGAAAAAACTAAAATTATTAATCATAATTTTACATTTTATTAAAAGTGTAATTATCAAATTGGGATAATTCCAGATTTTGAGTGCAATTAGTACATTTTATACATCTCACTCTTTATGTTTATAGTCGTAATCTGGAACCCTCAGAAATTCCACACTCAGGATAGAGATTTAACCAGCTATATGTTGGAAAAGAACAAGAAAGAAACCCTCAAATTCTGCCATCATAATTCGCCCCATTAGAAATTTTGCCTTTGATTTAGAAAAGAGTATGATGTATCCTTTACGTACATTATTACATTATTTTGTGTTATTTTTACATCACTTAAAATTATATAACAGAACAGATAGAACTTATACCCAGAAGCACATAATAGATAAATGTTGAAGTTTTTGACAATAACTAAATCAATTGTTTCATAAGAATAAAAAAATTATCAAAAGAAAAACTCACAATTTTGAGTTACTTTTACAAATGATTTTTAGACAAATTTCAATATATTTCATAAAAAGTGAGGTAACACTAGATCTTTGATAAATCTGAAAAGAGAGTAGCAGTATATTGTGGTAGACATAAATCTTTAAAAATTCACTTTCAAATTTGTGCCATTCAAAACAATTTTTCATTCTAGGAATAAAAATAAAGCGCAGACATTTTCACTGCACTTGAGCACATTTCTGTAAAGGTGATGGCCTGGGTCCTGCACCCATGTGACTGGTACTTTCTCATCACCCTTCCTTATTCATATGATGATTTTAAAATGAAGATTATTTTACTTTTTGTGTCCATTTAAGGATTTGCTGTATCACATTTGTATTAAGTAGAGTGTTTAATTGAAAAATACAGCAGAACCTATTACATTTTTATTTTTTCATTATATAGAAAAAGAGATAAAATTTCATAGGAAAATAACAGTAGTTATTACATTACATGTTCTTATCTTTAAGTTAGTTGCTCAGAGTACAAGAAATGTGCATAAAAGTTCCTTCAAACAATATAATCACAGACTGTCCTTTGTAATGGACTAAGAGACACTGACAGTAATAACTGATGAATTTTTTCCCTTTTCCATACTGTCCTTTCCCCTTATCCTCATCCTAGTTCATTTTTCATTTTGAACAATTTCTTCCCATTTCACAATATCTACTGTATTTTGGGACTGATTTATACTTGCTGTTTTTCACATCAGGGAGATGATAACACATTTGCACATATAAGTCTGTTTTATTTCATGTATGAATATGGTTTCAAGTTGAATTCATTTACCTATAAAAGTTTCAAGTTTATCCTTTATGTCTGAGTAGTACTCCATTGTATAAAAATATCACATCTTTTTTATGCATTCCTCGTTTGATGGGCATTTGTGTTGTTTCCAAGACTGAATTATTAAAATTGTGTTAATCTTAGGTGAACATATATCATGGTGGTATGATGTTTCAAGTTCTTCTGAGAAAATACCCAGAAGGCAAATAGCTGGGTCGAAAAATATCTCTAAGTCTAGTTTTTTAGTAATCATCACCATGATTTTAACAGTAGTTGCATCAATCAACACTCCCACCAACAGTGAAGAAGTATCCCTTTATCCCCAAAACCTTTCTAGCATTTGTTATTGGTTGATTTCTTGATGGTAGCCAATCTTCCTGGGGTGAGATGGAATCTCAGAGCTGTTTTAATTTGTATCTCTCAACTGACCAGTGATGTTGGACATTTTTTCATATATTTTTTTCCGTTTGTATTGCTTCATCTGAGAAGTGTGTATTCATCTCATGTGCCAGTTTTTCATCTTTGAAATTGAAGGGTCAGGTGTTTTTTTTAATATTTATATGGTCTACATAGAAGTCCTGTATCTGTGAGACAAATAACTAAAATGTTTTCTACTCTGTGGATTGTCTTTTCACTTTGTCTGTGATCTCTTCTGCAGTGAAAAAGCTTTTTAATAAGATGAAATCAAAGTTGTTGATTCTTTGAAGTATTTCCTGTGTAGTTTGGGTTTTGTTCATGAACTCTGCCTACACCTTTGTGTTCAAGATTTCTAACTACTTTCTCTTCTAGTAGATTTAGTATCTCTGTTTTAATATTTAGATGTTTTATCCATTTTGACTTTAGTTTAGCACGTGGTGATAGATGTGTCCAGTATTAGTTTTCAGTATATAGAAAGCCAGTTTTTCCAGGATCATTTATTGAAGAGGCTATCTTTCTTTTAGTAAACATATTTGGCCCCTTTGTCAAAGATAAGGTGGCTGAGTGTGTTTGTAGTTGAGTCTTCACCTTCTAGTCCAACCCATCCATCCTCAAGTCAGTTCTTTTTTGCCAGTACCATACTGATATTATCACAGTAGCTTTGTAGTATAATTTCAAGTCAGGGATCATGATGCTGCCCGCCTTTTTTTGTAGACCAGGATTGCTTTCACTATTCTTGGTCTCTTCTGGGTCCAGATTAATTTTAGGATTGCTTTCTCTAGTTCTGTGAGATATGCTCAAGGTACTTTGATTGGGATTGCGTTAAATTTGTATAATAATTTTTGGAATATGTGTATTTTCACAATGTAGATTCTTCCTATCCATGAGCAAGGGATATTTCTGCATTTTTCTGATAACCCCTTCAATCTCTTTTCTCAGAGTACTTGAATTTTCAATAGATAGACCTTTCACTTCCTTTGTTAGATTGATTCCTAAGTATTTCATTATTTTGAATGCTATTATAAAGGGTGTAGTTTCCCTAATTTCTCTCTCAGTAGGATTATCGTTTGTGTACAGGAATGCTACTGATTTTTGATTGTTGACATTGTATACAGCTATGCTACTATATTGGCTTATTAAATCTAGAAGTCTTCTGGTGGAGTTTGGGGGGTCTTCTATGTAGCGTATCATGTCATTTGTGAATAATGATAATTTAACTTCTTCCTTTACAATCCTTATTCCTTTATATTTCTCTTTTTATTTCATTTTGTCTAATTGCTCTGACTAGTGCTTCCAGAACTATATTGAAGAGGAGTGGTGATAGTGGACATTCTCATTACATTCCTGATTTTAGAGTGAAAGCTTTCAGTTTTTGTCCATTTAATATGATGTTAGCTGATGACTTGTCATAGATAGCTTTTATCAGATTGATGCAAAAATCATCTACTCCAATTTTCTGTCTATTTTTTTAATATGGTGAAGTGTTGGACTTTATCACAGGCTTTTTCTGCATCTCTTGAAATGATCATTTGTTTTTTGTCTTTGGCTGTTTTGATGTGGTGATTGCTTTTATTGGTTTGTGTGTGTTGAACCATCCCTGAATTCTTGGGATGAGTCCCTTTTGGTAATGGTGTGTAATCTTCTTAATGATTTGCTGCATTCTTTTTGCTAATATCTTATCTAAGATTTTTGAATCTATGTTCATTAGGGCATTTGGCCTGTAGTTCTCTTTTGGGGTTGTATTCTTTGCCGTTTTTTTTATCAGGGTAATACTTGTCTCCAGGAATAAGTTATGGAGTATTGCTTCCTTTTAATTTCATTAAAAAGTTTGAAAAATATTGGCATAAAACTTTCTGTTAATGTCTTGTAGAATTCATCAGTGAATCCATCAGGATCTGGGCTTTTTGTTGATAAGTTTTTAATTACATTTTCAATTTCAATTTGACTTATATTGGGTTATTCAGAATTTTTATATCTTCTTGACTAAACTTTGGTAATTCATACATACCTGGGAATCTGTCCATTTCTTCTGTGTTTTCCATCCTATGAGAGTAAAAATTTTCAAATTAGGTACTGATGATCTTCTAAATTTGGATCTGTATTCGTTTCATTCCTCACTGTATTAATTTGCATCTCTTCTTTCCTTTCTTGATGAAATTTGATATGTGTTTATCAATTTTATTTATTCTTTCAAAGAATTAACTCCTCATTTCTTCTTTATATTTTTCCTTAGTCTCAGTTGTTTTCACTTCTGCTCTGATCTTTTAATTTTCTCCTTCTATTGGCTTTGGGCTTGACTTACTCTTCTTTTTGTAGAAGCTTTTCTAGGTGCAGCATTACGTAGTTTATTTGTGCTCATTCTGTTTTCCTGATGTGAGAATTCACTACTATAAATTTGACTCTTAGGACTGCTTTCATTGCATCCAACATGTTCTAGTATATTGTAACTGCATTTTGTTTAATTTTAGATACTGTTTAATTTTATCTTTAGTTTCATCTCTAACCCAGTGGTTGTTCATTAGAGTGTTATTCTAATTTCCAATGTGTTTATGGAGCATTTGCAGGTTTATTTGCCATTAATTTCCCATTTCATTGCACTATGGTCAGATAATATACATGGGAGAATTTCAGTTCTTTTGCCTTTACTTAAGCATGTTGTATGGGCTAGTATAGTCTATTTCAGAGAACATCCCAAGTGCAGCTGAGAAGAATATGTATTCTGATGTTGTTGGCTGGAGCACTCTGTAGCTATCTACCAAGTCCATTTCATTTATTCTCAGTTTGATATTTCTTTGCTTATTTTTTTTCTGACTGATTTCTCTATTTCTGACAGTGGCTTATTAAAATCCACCATTAGTGTTTGTTATTGCTCCTTTGATTTTTCATGTCTATTAATATTTGCATTATATATTTGGGTACTCCCAAATTTGGTGCATACATATTTATGCTTGTTACCTCCACCTCTTGAAGTTTTCCCCTATAAAGTATATAGTGACCTTCTTTGTCTCTTCAGATCATTCTTGGTTTGAAGTTCACATTGTCTGCCAACAGAATAGCTATCCCTGTTTTTTCTAGGTTCCTGTGCCATGGAGTATTGATTTCTATTCTTTGACTTTTAGTCAATGAATTTCTTTTGGAGTTAAATGTGTTTCTTGTATACAGCATATTGTTGGCTTTTGTTTCTTGAACCGCTCTGCCAGTCTCTTTCCTTTGATTGGTGATTTGAGGCTACTTCCTTTAACAGTTATAACTGATATGTACTGGTTTATCTTTATCATGTTATTTTCCTCCTCTTGCCTCCCTGTCATACTCCTCTGTTTAATTGCTTGCTCTGCTGGTGGTTTCTTTCTGTTATTGTTCTTGTAATTGTGGTCATTTTTATCTCTGACTAAAATATCTTTCCATACTCTTTGAAGTGTTGATTTGGTGGTCATGAATTTCTTTAGCTTTTCCTTGTCACAGAAGTATCTTATTTCTCTATTAATTCTGAAAGATAGATTTGCAGGGTATATCAATCTGCATTGGAAGATGTTCTCTTTCAGGACTCAAAATACTTCAGTCCAAGCTCTTCCTGACTTGAGGGCTTGTGTTGAGAAGTCTTCTGAGATTCTGATGGACTTTCATTAATAGTTGATCTGTTTCTTTTCTCTAACTCCTTCTCATATTCTGTTCTTCTGCTGAATTTTTGGGATCTTGATTACTATATGCCTGGGTCCAGATTTATTTTGGTTATTTGGTTATGTGGCTTATTGGTGTTCTGTAGCCTTCACTTGGAGTTTTTCCCATGCTTCGGAAATTTTCTGCTATTACTTCAGCAAATATTCTTTTTATGTCATATGTGTTGACTCCTGCTCTTTCATTCACACAAATTATTCTTATATTATTTCCTTTATGTTTCCTTGCAACTGTTGAGTTGTTATTTCCTGAGCTTTGTTTATTTTCAGGAAATGTTTCCTTTCACAGTCACTACTCCCAATACTGCCTTCAAGGTCTGAAAGTCTGTCTTCAGTTTCATTCAAGAAGTCTTGCCAGCTTTCAGTGAATTCTTAATTCCTTAGATATCTGTTTGAAACCATTTCAAGCATTCTATTTCTTTCTTATATTGATTCTTCACAGTCTCCATTCTCTTCCTACCATCATCTATTTTTTTCTATATCTCTTCTAGCTTCTCTGAGCAATTTTTGTACAAATGTTGACTTTTTTTACCTGGGAGATTATTTCTGATCTGATTTTCTCTCTAGCCTGTAGATTTGTTTCTTTACTTCAGTTACTATCATTTCAGAAATTCCAGGTGTGTATTTTCCATTTTCTTCTATCTCATTGTCTCCTGGAATTGTTCTGAATAGATTGGAGATCTGAGGCTGCATTTTGCTTCTGTATCTTGTCATTTTCTATTTCAAAAGTTATTATTTTAATTTGTACATTGATCCATGTAAGCTTTTATAGTAGGTAGCTTTATCACTAGTATCAAGGCGTCTCTAGGCAAGATTTGTAATTCAGGGATTTCTTCTGTGGTGAGGAGGTTCATGGTTGGTTTCTGTTCTGTGGTCCTATCTTTCTAATTAATTTAGAGTGAGATGTTGGTGTCTGTTTGGCTGAGTCCCCAATCCTTTGATGGTAGTGTATGGTGAAGCTGTTACTGCAGAACTTTCCAATATTGTTATGGAAGTGAGTAAAACTAAATAGAACAGATATGACATCCTAGCTCAAGTAGTATAATTAGCACTAACAACAGTATTAAGCACAGTTTATAAACTCCCAAACTGTGGCAACTGTTAATTTTATATCTTTAACTATAGAAGCAAAATCTATAGTTATATAGCAGAACCAATCATAAACTGGGAGCTTGTATGAAAAGTGTTTCCCCTTGGTAGAATGGTTTCACCCTGCAGTGGGGAAATGTAAGAAGGATAATGGACAGAACAGAGACAACTGAAAAGAAATAAAATAGAAGCCGGGATGGAAGGTGAAGGATGATGATACAAGCTTTGGAAACTAGAAAAGAAGACAGAACAGAAAGAATGAAGGAGTAATCAAGGGATTACTGAAGTTGACTAGAATTAGAGATACTATTCACTCATATGAAAATATGGTTAAATCTACAGAAGTAAATTGAAGAAAGGGCGAAAGAAGATCAATAGATTAAAACAAAAATACAGGTAAAAGACAAAAAAGGAAAGGAATGGGAAAGAAACCAGCAAAGAAAGAAGAAAACTAAATTAAAATTAAAAAAAAAAAATTCCTCTGGTGTCCACCAAGAGTCCAAAACTGATAGATAACACTGCCAAGACTGCAGTAGAGTCCATGCTGGATTTGAGGCTGATGTTGGCCTCCAGGTGTGGGGTGCTGAGCCAGAGTCTTTAGCCGGTGCTTTCTGTATCTCCTTAGCATCCTCCCAGTCCTTATCCTGTTTCTCTTGGCGGTGTCTCTCTCTCAGTGGCTGTGCTGTTTTCAGACAGAGACAGGGGGCTGATCCCAGCCCCATAAACCTTTGACTCCTCCTGGTCCTTGCTCAGTCTTCTGTGTCCCTCTTCCATTGGCAAGTCTCTGTTCTCTCAGGTCCTTTGTTACATGGTGGGCAGGATGCTATGATATGGCCTGGTCCTCTGCTCGTGCTGTCGCAGTCCAAGGCTGCTCAGTGCCAATTCTTACTCCTCTCCCAACATGGGGTGCTAACTTCCCATTACTTGCTTTACAAGTTCCTCTGCCCCTGTCACTTGCCTCTGCTGTAGTCTGTAGCCTCCTGGGGTGAGACGGGAGGTGCTGTGGGGTGCCTTTCTGCTCCCACTCCAAGCGGCATTGGGACAGCCCCAGGGATACACAGTCCCCAGGTGCAAGCTGTTTAATTCCATGCACCTCTCTAACCACAGGTCAGAGGGGAGGGGCTAGCTGTTCCATTTACTACACACCCCTACAGTCTTTAATCTTATTCCTAGAGGTTCCAGTTAGTGCTCTGGTTCACGAAAGGAAAGGGAAGAAAAGAAAGAAAAAAAGGTAAGCTGGCTGATCATCAGGGAGGGAGGAGTTTGTGCAAGCAGAATTTACTGCTGGACTGTAGTGTCTTCCTTCTGGAAGAGGGCCAAAGAGGCAGGGCACCTTGTATTTCAAGTCTTTCCTGTGTGTCTTGATTGTACCACATTATTTTAATATATCCATTTATCTACTTCTTTTGAGATTCCATGTATGTAGCGTGGTCATCCTGATCCAGCAACCACTGGCATCCAGGTAGGTTGGCTGGGCATTTTATTCCTTATCTATATTTTACTTGATCTATTAGCCTCCTATGTCAGATTGATTTTAGTTTCAGGGTGTATGGAAATTACTTTCTTCCAATTACCTAACTTTTAGTTGAATTTCTCTGAGTAGCTTTGAATGAGGTTCCTCGTCTATTCAGTCATGTTGTCTCCTCCTTACTTTTTTGAAAGAGTTTTGTCACTACTAATTTCTGATGCCTAGTTAATAATTAAACACATAATTTTTTTTTCTGGTACCAGGAATCGAACTCACAACCTTGTGTTTGCCAGGCTGGCAGTGTGCCACTGAGTTAAATCCCCAGCCCCAAAATGCATAATTTTTAACATCAACATTAAAACTACCATATAATGAATGCTTGGATAATACTATTGCCTCATATGAAAAGGTAAGATCATAAAAACAGTTAAGAGTGAAATACAAGGGCCAGAGATACAGCTCAGTGGCATAAGCACCTGCCTGGCAAGTGCAAGGTCCTGTGTTCAATTCCGGGTACAAAATAAAAGAGTAAAATATAAAATACAATATCAGCACAACAGACACCCACAGCATTCACAGAAATATTCAGTTCATATTAACAACACTGCTGTCATCAAGACACTATGGTTATAACTATACTTGTTTTCCAGGTACAGATGTTTGGTCATAACTGAAACAAAATACTTTTTTACATGTAAATTTGAAGTGACAGAAATACTTGTGAATATGTATACTCTGTACAGTTTACATTATTTCAGTCTCTGTATTAAAAAGAATCTATTAATTTTATTACACTCTATCAATTATCCTAATATTAGGTCTAATTTTTCTTAAGACAATCTGCCTAGTCTTTCCTTTAATTACTCTTCTGTTGTAGTCTCCTCAGGGTTAGTATACCCCATGGTTTACCTCAGAGAAGCCACTTTGCTCCTCTTCTTGGAAAAGGCAGTGCAGTTGTGTATAGTGGGAGGCCACCCTTAACTCATGAAGCTGTGCAAAGCCAGCCAGGGCTATGTAGTGAGTTCAAAACCAGCCTATACTCCTCTGCAGACTTTGTCTCAAAACTGAGAGAGAGAGAGAAAGAATGAAAGAATGAAAGAAGAAAGAAAGAAAGAAAGAAAGAAAGAAAGAAAGAAAGAAAGAAAGAAGGAAGGAAGGAAAGAGAACTAGTTTGTCCCTCATTCACTGGCCTGTGCCAAGGTGGATTTATTCCTCGTTGACTTCCGGCAAGACTAATTTAACTCCACCACCTATTCATCCCAAGCCTGAAAAGAAATCTCTTAAATATACATTTCTCAGTCAAATTAAATATGCACCTATTGAGTAATCACCGTACAGCTTATACTGTGTTACAGGTTGGACTGTCAAAACTAAAAGATCATGAAATAACTGTACCTCATCTTTTGCCAAATGGTTCTCTGAGGCTGTGAAATCTGAAAGCAGCTCTGCAAATCTCACTTTGGGCTTCTAACGTTGAATTCTGCAATGCTCTTACTTGAATGTGATCGGGCATCTTTCGCACGGGACTCCTAAAAAGGTTTAATAGAAGTTTGCTATGAAAAAAGGACTCGTACAGAGCATAGCTCCTTCCCGGAGTGCGATAGAATATCAGGAGCCTCAAAGTACTGTATTGAGATCTGCGATTTCTATTCCATTATGAAGGAACTAAATGGCACAGAGGAGCCTCCAGAGGTCTTTGTAGTTTCTCAGTGCTGGGCCACCTTCCCCCTGGTTTCTGCGTCATGGCTACAAGAAAGTATGGGACAACAGAGCAGAGAGCAGACCTGTTAGCATGCTGAAATTCTTTCTTCTCAAAGTTTTAAAAACACTCCAGTCTTCACAAAGAACCTTTGAAATCATTGCCATCCACTGGAAAAAAATTAAATCACATTTGATGTAAGCTGTCTTTTTTCCTCAGTGATCGATAAATATTATACAAAAATAATATTCAAATACCCCCTGAAAGTATGCAGATCCCACTTTATCAAACAATTAGTTAAATGTGAAAGTCAAATTCTCTAAGACACACGATAATGCCTGCGCAAATGTGAATAAACATTTGAGAAAGAATTCCATAGTAACTGTAATTCATCAATATAAAATATGCCACCATGTCTTTAGAACTCCGATTGTCTTTCTGGACCCAAGAATGTGGAGAGCTTATATAAGATCATATCAAGAAAACCTGTCTCACTAAAAGAAAAGAATTCTGCTTCCAGCACTGGTCTGAGACCAAACAACTCTCACATTAATCTAGTTTTATATCCCCTGTGAAGGCCCCTTTCAGTACTAGCTCTGGACCAGTAATGCCCAATAAAAATATAATGGGAACTACAAGTTTAACTGTAACTAGTAGCCACCTGGAGAAACATAAAACCAACAGGTGAAATTAATGTTAATACACAGATTAGATTACAAATATATTCATATTAAGATCAATACAACCAATGAAATTAATATAAAATATTGATGTTTTATATAATTTTATACAAGCTATTCAAAGTCTTGCGTGTATTTATACTTATAGCACAACTCCAGTGTACCAACATCACATCAAGTAGTGCCCAAGAGCTCCAGAAACATGGCTGTTACTCAGCTTGATAGTTCAGCTCTACTCCATATCTTCAGCTGCCTGCTTGATATTGCCTCTTGAGTGATGCACGCACACAAGAGATGAAATGCATCTGTGACTTGTGTACACTCGTACTTAACATTGCCTACTTATTCATACTCAGACACCTGCTTCTTCTGGTACTCAGCTTCATGGAGAATGGTCATGCGGCTCACCCTGCATCCACGCAGCACTGCCTGTTGATCCTGGCTTAATCTTCCCAACGGCTGAGGCTTACAGGGATCAGCAAGACAAAAGAGAGGGAGCTTCTTTCTGAGGCAGGCTGACATTTTGACAGTAACCGAAATCTTCTGAGAATGTTTTGGGCTCACAGCTCACAATTAGAGGACTTGCCATGGTTGGTTATTACCTTATCCTTCCCACTCTCCCAAAGGCAGTGTGATAATCTGTTGAACCAGTTCATAGCTTCCATCACTCTCTCTTGACAACTGAGGGTTTGAATACATCGATTTTTTATTTTTCCCAATTTATAGTGATATAATTCCAATTATCTTATTTTAATTAAATTCCATATATATAGAATACAATTAAATTCTATACATTTTGGATAAAATATTTTATGATATGCATATCACAGCAAAATTATTGCTACATGGGAACAAATAAACTGATTATTTGGTTGACTTGTGTGAGTGTATAGGACAGCCCTAGAAATGTATTCTGCTAGTAAATGTCCAGTATGTATAATGATATAAAATATAAATATATTCATCATGTTCTAATTCAATATGTGGGCCTCTTCATGCTATTTAGCTGTGACTTTGTACCCTTTGACTAACATCTCCCCTACCCTCAAACCACTGGCAAGCAGTTCTGTCTTTGCCTCTCCAAAGTACTCAACTTGTTCAGATTCCATGTATAAGAATGGTAACTATTAAAAAGATAACAAGTCTCGGCAGGGTTTTATAAAAAGGAGAACAATTGAACACTGTACTTGGGATTTAAATTGGTATGGATATTATGAAACACACTAGGGAACACGGAATTTGCTAAAAAATGAAGGAAAATATAATATGACTCAGGAATTCTGCTTATATGTTGTTATGGCTTATGTCTAGATGTTTCCCCACAGCCTCATGTGATCCTAGGTGGGGTTTCTCAGAGGTGGCTGGATCTAGGGTGAGTGCTGCAGGGCCAAAGGTGTGATCCTGGGCTTGATTCATGGTGTGATGCTAGGATTACAGAAGTGAATGCTAGCACCATAAGTGCAGGGGCCCTGGATAAAATATGAGACATGAAAAGAGGGCTGCTCTTGCAGCTTGTCACTTGTCGCTTGCTGCTGCCTGCTGCTTTGTGGTCCCTTTTCTGCTTGCCATTCACTGTTTCTTTTCTGGCTGCCCTGTGCCATGTGCCACCCTGCCTGGGAGCCAGCTGATTATGGACTGAAACCTCCACAAACTGTGACTCTGATGAACATTTCCTCCTTTAACTTTGGGTGTCAGGCATTTTGCCTCAGCAGCAAGGAAAAGTAACTGTGCTATATATAACCAAAGGAAATGTAGTCAGCACCTCAAAGAGATATCTGTGGTTCTGTTTACTGCAGCATTATTCCCGATAGCATTATTCCCATTACTCCCAACAACCAAAACACTTAGCATACAATAGGGCTCAATGGCGTAGCATTATACATAGAAAATGACCAAAGTGAACACATGAACCAGAAACAGAAGAAAACTAATAGCTGCATCTTTCTTTCAGTTTATATTTTTATAGTTCTCCAATCACTCGCATGCACACATGCACACACACCACAAACGCTATAGAGACAGGCAAAGGGAAAATTTAAGCAGCCAATCAAGGGAAGAGTATCAAGTGTTTTTTCTATTCTTATCCAGACAAAAGCTGCTGAAGCAGCATGAATTAGCTATAAATTCCAGTGTATTACTCATAAGGTATATAACATGGGGAGGAAATCGTCTCATCTGTCTAATTTCAGTCTTCTTTTTGTAAGATAAGAATAAAATGGTAGTAAATAAGTATGCAATGTATTGCTAATATTAATACTGTACAGACAATATCTACTACAGCTTAGCAATCATTAAGTGCCATATATCATCATTATTACTGCCATTTGAGGCAATATTATTAAATACCTTTATAGTATCCATGACATTTCAGACAATGACCTCAACTACTCTATCTTTCTGATTCCCTAAAGTTTACATGAAAGACATTTAGCTTGCAGTTCATACACTTGACAGTTGCAATCATAATTGGGAGATTTTTATTGTCAAAGGCTGTCTATATTTTCTAAAATCAGATACCATATCCTGCATCCATCATGCTTAATGGCATTGTAGTGATTATGTGTTTAAATTTGCTAACCAATTGTGTTCATTTCCAGTGACAGAAGATGAAAAAAAGGCAGCTTTGATCTCCCTGCTACAATTTCATCAGTCGGAGGCAGTGCTCCAAAGCATGTGGAGGAAACATATTTAGTTCCATTGAAAGATGAAATGATGAGTAATAGTGATTACCTTAAGGGACTGATTTTATTAGAACAGATGATTGCTATTGGCCTGATCTTCAAAGGATGTGAACACTGAACCCTCAGGATACATAATCAATGAAGAATTGTAGCTTAAAATTGTTCCCGGGAAAATATCAATTCTTCCCTCCCATACTCTTCCGATAGGTTTCACACTCAGAGATACAAGAGGAAAAGGCCCTGAAAAAATCTCTACCATAATCAGCCAATCATATCACAACAATACATAATTAGACACACCTTGAGAGTTTATTCAAAGGTATGGTGTTTTGTGCTTTATATTAGGATTTCAAGGTACCCTCATGGTATGGTCTACGTAAGTCAGAACAGAACTGGGAAATATATTAGGCAGGTAGAAAGACTAAAAAGTATCCTTACGATGACAAACTAAGATGTGAGGAAATAGAAACAGATGTACCAACTATCAGCAGGAGAAAGTATTTCTTGTAGTAAAGAATGCAGTGCTGAAGATGAAGAGTTCTCTACAGGCATGAAAATAATACCATAATGATCTGAGGGGAGTTGACCTCTGAATTCAAAGCTAAGTATTAGAATATTTCCTAAGAAATTTCACTGAACTGCACGTTTGCTAAATATATTACGTTCATGTGCACATAGAAATGCTGATATGGAGAACTAAGAGCAGAAGTGTAATTGGACATTTCACTTGCCTAAATTGCTTTCTCACAATGAGAATGTTATTGTACTGGGAATATTTATACCTAGACTCTCATACTGAGGAGCTGCAACATCAAATTTATTACTGTGGACTTTTTATTAGATTATTTATAATAATTGTAATTTTCCTTTGAAAGCCTTAATTTTGACCTTTCTACTTACATAAATTTATTGTTGTGTAAGAATATCCATCATTGATTTAATATTATGATTTTTCTGCATACCTCATCATACCAGAAATCCCCCTTTAACCACTCATTTATTTACTAGAATGGACATAAATTTTTCCCTGTCTGAGTACTTTCAGGTTTGAAAGACATTAAATGAACAGTGCTAACTCCTGATGCAGACACAAAGTCCGTGAACTCTACAAAGCTACTAAAGAGAAATGGCAAAATAAAAACTGGCCAACAGTGGGGTTTTGAACTCTCGGTTCTCAGATATATTACGGAAGTACTTTTTAGTGTATCTGAGAAATGTTTTTAGGTTGCATAGGCTTTATAAGGTACTGTGATTCCTAATGACGTTTGGCACTGTTCAAATGGTTGAGAATTCTTCATATCAAAGCTTTAATCTGAATGCTTAAAATTTTTCCCAAAGCTTTTTCTCTTATGTAACACTTATTGAACATAATTTGTACCAACTAGAAAATCAGTTCACTTGCACCACAAGGAATACATCAGACAAGAGGGCAGCTATAAATGAAATGATATATTAAAAAAAGAATAATTAACAATGTGCTAATTATTCCACTTAGAATTTTTCTTGATATTATTTAGCATTATTTTCAATATTTATTAGCAGCTTTTATTCCATAATTATCATCAGTTGTCTCACTGATCTTTATATTTTTAGCAATAAGAACCTTTTGATTAATTGCATATTTTTTATTATACAGGATATCAAATAATGCCATGAAATATAGTTAATAAATGTTTAAAGAGATACAATTCTGCATGTGTTTTTGTCCCACGTGATAAGATTATAAGTGAAGGTGAATGTAGTCCAGGCTATACTCTTAAGGGTTGTATCACATAGTTCTGGAGACACAATCGCCACATATAATTGTAACAAGCATTGACTCATAGTGGATAAAGAAAAGATAAAAACAAAATCTCTGCTGGTTATTATTCTAAAGAGCAAAAGTTTCTTTTCCTCCCTTTTCCCCTAGAGTAATATGTTTCTTGAGGGAAGTGATATTCACTTACCACTTGCATAGTATGAAATCTGTCCTTCAGACAAATGCAAAGGAAGCAGTTTTTGTGAGAAGTAAAAATGCTATGATTTGCATTGCGTGACATAGAAAGTTAACATTAACTGAATGCTTTCATTAGCCAAATGCTATTTGGGGGCCTATATTAGCTTTATATTGGTGTACAGCAAATTATCATAAGTTTGAAGCTTAAAACTACACAAACTGATTAATGCATAGCACTTTACTTCAAAAAGGCAATTCATTGGGTGAGATGTTTTCTCAGCATATCACAGGGATGAAATCAAAGTGGTGACTTGCTGAAGTGCTGATCTGTAGGCACTGGGAAGAATCTGCTTCAGAACTCATTCAGGTACTGGTAGAATTGAGACTGTTGCAATGGTAGTTCTGAAGCACATGTTTTCTTTCTGGCTGTGAACCAAAAATCACTCAAAATTCAAAATACCCACAGGGAATTTAGTACTTAAGTCTTAAATCTCCAGCTTCTTGCCCTGTAAAATATGTCCTCCTTTTCTTTTTTACTTTTCTGCCATCAGACAAAGAAAATCTTCTTTGTAAAGAAGAAATCTTTTTCAAAACATGTGATTAGGCAAGATCTATTTGGAAATTATTCCATTTTATAGGCCTACTGTGCTATATGCGGGATTATTTGATAATCATCACCTTCACAAGTGACAACGATAAGGATGTAGCACTTTGAGATTTCCTAGAAATTCTGCCTATCATAAGCCTTTTATGTAAATTGTACCATCTGATATTTAGAAACTTTGATGAGCTAAGTATCTCACCAATATTTTATTTAAAAAATTAACAAATAATCAAAATAAGTGTGACCTAATGTATGATATATATATACTGGAAAACTTTTGTAAAATTCTAATGCAGTATATTCCCCAAAAAGATCTTCTTCTGTTTTTTTTTTTTTTGGTTTTTTTTTTGTCTTTTTGACACAGGGTCTCGCTATGCCGTTCAGGTTGGCCTTGAGCTCACATTGTAGCCCAGGCTGGTCTTGAATTTACAACAATCTTCCTGCCTCAGCCTCCCAAGTGCTGGGATTACAGGCATGTGCCACCATGTCCAGCCCCAACAAGATCTTCTGAAGTGGAAACCTTACATCATTTTTCATATTTTGGACAGCTGTCTCACCAAGGCATTGAATGGTCATTCTATTGATACTATTGTGAACTTCAATAAAATGTTAAATTTAAAACTTCCAAGAGTTGAAATCTGAGTAATTTAGAAGTTCTTAAAGTAACCATAACTACTCTGGCCTTAGTTTTCACTGTGTTAAGGAAATCTAGTCACCTATATGTTTTTTAGTGTGTCTATAATTCTTTATATTCTTCAGAGACATTCACATGAGTTTACATTGTATGCTCACAGCAACCATCGAGTTTTCTGCCATCGTCTGCATCTCTAGTTGAAAAATCTGAGAAAAAGTGTTAGGTAACCCACACAAAGGCAAAAGCTCACGGGTGGCAAGTTGGAACAACTCAATTACTTGTATTTTATGGTAATTCTAATTTCTTTTCTTCTGTCAAATTTTCAATCTATAGGGCCATTCATTTGTTGGTTTTCTATAACCAACTTTAATTTGCCAGTCTTTCTGGATCCCAGAAAAAGAAAATTTGCTTTTTCTTCCGACAAGATGGCATGCTGCCATTACAACATCCTCTAATAAATAAACACATCTACTCAACGCCACAACAAATTAGAAAGTACTTATTTCTGCTCAGTGAGCTGGAGGAAATCGATAATCGCTGGGGAGTTGCCACTGTAATTCATTAGCACCCTTCACTGGGTCTCAGTAATCAGCTCAGAGACGGAGCTGGAGCCTGGGTTTGCTGAGGAGAGAACAAGGATCAACTCTCTCAGCTCAAGTGCAAACAGTGTCTGACAATCATTGTATTACTCCCTTTTACACTTCAGAGTGCCGAGATTCTTGCAAGAAGTGATTTCCATCACCCACCAATTTTCAGAATGAACCCAGCACTTCTTAAGAAATTCTCAAAGTTAATACTGAAAGATATCATAACAATGGTGTTCTCCAAAGTATTGCGATATTCTGGTTCTTACGGTTTCCCACAACTACTTCACTGATTACAAGTCAGGGTCCCTGGGAAAATCTGTTTTACTACTTTCAGTTTCCCTTTGTGAAGTCTTCTTTCTACCCTAAAATTGGAAGCTCCATGGCTCGTTCCTGGTGACACTGCCTTCTGTCCATCTAACTCACTTCCCCACTCGGTTGGCTACCCTCCCTAAACTTATGAGTTTGTTCTGATTGTTGTCTGAGCTACTGACTCACGCTGAGCGAGACATGGCCACTACATCTGTTTCTCCAAGAGATATTGCAACCTGAACGTTAGCGGAACTGAATCCCAAACCCCCAGCCCTGCCCGGCTCAACCCATCTTAGTCACAGCAGTTCCGTCCTTCAGTTGCTCCGTCCCTGACCCTGAAATCATAACACCTTTTCCCTTTTCTTTTGTATTGAACTTCTTTCAGGAACTTTTACTTTTATACCACTTGCCTATCATAGCCTTCTCTCCTGCTTTCCTAGTCAAAGTTAATACTATTTTTAACTACATTAAAGCAAAACATAATAATACTGAAAGTTCCCCTGCCTCAAATTGACTACTTCCCACTCAAGCTTCTCTTTAAATAGCAGAAGGATTAATCTTTTAAAAAAATAAATCAAGCCACGTGTGAGGGTGCCTCTGTATAATCTCAGCATTTGGGAGGCTGAGGCAGGAAGATAGCCGTGAGGTTGACACCAACTTGAGCTTCATAGTGAGTTCAAAAATAGCCTGAACTATGTAATGAGACCCTGTCTCAAAAAAAAAAAAAAAAGACCACTAAAATATAAATCAAGGTATATAACTACTACAGTGAAAGTCTTGCAGTTTTTTTATGGAGAATAAAACCAAGTCCTTGCAGTGGCTTTCACAGGTATGCAGGAAGTAGACCACGTTTGTCAGCTGTATTCTTTCTCCTTGTGCGCTGAACATCCCAGGCTGACTACAAATTTTAAGGAGTTTCACTGGCCACTCCCTCTGTCCTCAATGCTCCTTTGAAGAACTTCCTTTCTTCAATTCCTTTCAATTTTTATTCCATTTCTACCTATTTGTTTCTTTTATCTTAATTCAGCTTTTTACTCTATAAACTGCACTTCTCTAATTCAATTTCCCCATAGTTTATATCATTGTTTAAGCTGTTACAAAATTTAGGGGCTGGAGATTTAGCTCAGGTGCACAGAGCCTACCTGGCAAGTGCAAGGTAGTCAGTTCAATTCCTAGTACTGGAAAAAAAAAAGAAAAAAAAGCTATTACAAAATTTGCTGGATTTCTATGATTATCACTTACTGTTTTCATTCTCTGGTAGAATGTAACCTCCATGAAGAACCAAATCACTGCTTTATTCCCTGATACACAGCAACCCCATAAGCTGCTGCATAACCAACACTCAGCAATGTGGTAAATAAATAATTGCCTTAAAGTAATTTATCCTTTGAACTGACAACATGTCTAGCTGATCTGGGACACTATATCATTTTCTCTACATGCCTATTTATGATACACTGATTTGCATATATATATTATTTTATTCTAGTATTTTTACATTAAATTTCTTTTTGCATCATTAACTTGAGTAAATTAAAATTGGCTTAGTGATCACACAGATAGTTGCTCATAGCACCAAATCCAATGCACACAATGCCCATTTCACATAATTTGATCAGAAAGAATCATTTTAGCAATGATTAGTAGTAAATATGTAAAAAGGGAAATTGATACCTGTAAAATAGGAAAAGGAGCAACCTATGACTAGAAATCGTGATATGTGAAGAAAAAAAATTAATGAAATAAAATGAGCATGTCAAAATAATCTATGGAGAGAAATGACATGATCTTTTAGGTTAGTTATTGCATAGGAACATAAGACAAAATATGGCTACCCCCTGCTTCCAGTTATAGGATATTCAGAATGTCTGATAATATAATGTATTTTCTTAGAAATACATGAATTTCATATGCTTGAACATGCAGCTTGAGAAACAATATCTATCCTTATTTGGGTCACATGAGTAAAAAAATGGTTTTAACTGACTTGTTAAACTGTGAAATGTGACTTCTCCACAAATTTTCAGTGACTTCTTCAAAACTTGTAAGCTTTCACTTAAATTAAAATATTTTTGGTAATATAGTACAGAAATTTCATATCTAAGAAATATCAATACAAAAAGACACAGTCACATGAACATAGATTTGTAGAAAGTGGTAAATCCTATAAAGATATTAAGCAATTTGGTGATGAACAGCAAAGGAAAAATTTAAGAAATGCATATGCAGATTTTCAGGCTCTAGGGTTAGAATTTCAAAAAGTGCTCATCTAGGTCCAAAGGGACTGGATGATATCTGGATTAAATATGTACTAATTAGGTTTATATTTTGTTATGTTTTTATATTTTACTATCTAACATATTAATCTTATAATTAAAAGAATATCTTTAATTGAAGTGATTGTTGAAGATTTCTAGGCTCTTTTCTTCTTACCATTGAGTTTTTAAATGAAGAAATATCTATGTCATTCGTTCTGTAAAGTTTTTCTTTGCCTGTTACCATTAGAAAAGTTTTACTCTTAAAGTCCAGTAATTCAATACTCCACTTTCTTGTGCAGAACTGTAATACAAAGATACTCCTTGTCCTGAAAACAACTGCAGGATGCTCAGAGAAACTCAGATGGGTAAAAATTTGAAAAGACCCCCTGAGGGCACGGCAGGGAAATTAAATTATTGGATCATTTCAGTGCCACCTAGCTGGGTATGAGGCAATGATTAAGATTAGAAATAACAAATTTTAAGGTAAAGATGTGGGTAAGGTCTTAAACCTATGACAATACAAGGGTAAAGCAGGGAAAGAAGGGCAATCAGAAGGCCCATTAGTGATTGTACTGAAAAGCTGCCCAAGTATTTTTCCACTACAGTAACTCCAATATATTTATTAACAAATACCAGTGAAGCATCACCAATAGCTAATGCATATTAAATACTAGTTGCATTGATAAGTTCACATGTTATTTCCCTTGGAGAAATATTTAAAGTATTAATTGGGTTTAAATTATCTGGAATTCAATTGTGTTCATTGTACTATCCTTTTTTTTTTTCCTTTTTATCATGGAAGTCATAATAATTTTCATTTAAAGAGGACTACTTTGCAGTGCTACATTCTGCTTTTTCTAAAAAAAAAATTGTATATGAACTAATGTGTAGCCTCACTTTTTTGAAGAAATATTTATTATACATTAATGTATATGGTGTTGCATTATTACATTGTAAACATGTCAAAAAATTGATGTTAAATATGTTGAAAGAGCATACTATGCTACAATTATTTAAAATACCATATAAAAGAATATTCAGGAATTTCTGAGTTGATTCTAAGGAAATATATCTTATTAGAGGTTAATTTAGTAATTACTTAAAATCTAAGCTCATAGTTCAAAGGTACCAAATGAGGGCTGGGGACTTAGCTCACTAGCACAGCGCCTACCTGGCAAGCACGAGGTCATGAGTTCGATTCCTAGTACCGGAAAAAAAAAAAAAAAAAAGCAACAACAACAACAAAAAACCACAAATAAATAAATAAATAAATAGTAAAGTGTACCAAATAACATAAAGTATAATTTGCTGAAATAATAATTCTTTATTAAATGGTTTAGGTAGTCCCCTATATCAGTTAAATTAAATACATGCCTTACAATAATTTCATATATTTGTATATATTCCCTAAAACATATTTTTTCTACCAGTAATGAAAAGCTTAATTTCAGCCCTAATTTTTTCTAGAATTTTTCCATTCAGTTTTTCAAAAGGATCTGAATTAATGAGTCACTTTTATGACAAAACTCTGAAAGAAACATTAAAATGATGAATGTATTGCAAACTTCTGTGAGAGCTAGTGTCATAAAAAGAACTTAATACTTACTCCTAATAATAAATAATTCTCTCAACTGCTGAATTTTCAGTTCAATACCTTCTTAGGAGGATGTCAGAATGAAGCATTAAAGGTTTCTCAATTCCATCAGAATGGGAATAGAGGAGCAGGTTCCAGGATAAAGGACCTCAGGAATCAATAAAGCTCCACGGGATGACTCCTCAGAGAGCCAAAAGGAATAAGTACTGTGAGGTACTGGTCATTTATTTATTTGTTGGTTTGTTTGTTTCCTTTTCCACAACTAAGGAAGATATGAGTTTCACTGATATAAAAGTGAGGAAAGGGTGGTTCAGAAAGCTTAAGTGACTGCAGAATAAGGCAACGAGAATTGGTTAACCTATGATTAAATCCCAGTTCTGGCCGAGACAGCCACTCAGAGCGTCTCCTCAGAGCCGCAGCACTAGCGTCCCCTGTAGGCTGGTGGGAAATGCCCATACCGAACTCTCAGATGCCCTGAATCGCAGATGACCAGGTTGGCCCTTAGAAGTCTGTTTTAGCAAGCTCCCTGGGATCTGTTATGCACAATATAGTTTTTGAAAAGTAATACCTTGTGTGATAAATATGACTTGAACTGAGGCCTTATCTATCATTTTAAAAATATTTGTTCTGGGGCTGGGGATTTAGCTCAGCGGCACAGCGCCTGCCTGGCAAGAGCAAGGTCATGAGTTCAATTCCTGGTACTGGAAAAAAAAACAAAAAATAAAAAAATTAAAAATAAAAATAAAAATATTTGCTCAGTGAAAATGACTGAACAGTATGTATTATTTCATCATCTTTTAGAAAGGTGAAAAAAAAATCTTCCAGGTAGTTTTCATAGAATCATTAAAAAGAACATTCTATCCAACCAAATTATTATGAAATATAGAAACGTTATTAACATCAGGCATAATTACTGTATTTTTATATCATCATATCTATTCATAATGTAAAACTCTTTGAAGAGAGAAGCTGAAACCATCCCTTCCCTATCTTATGCCTTCATCTTATCACCCTGTGTTAGTAGAACATAGGAAAGAAAATGAAGCATTCTTAGTAGCTGTTCTTGAGCATAGTAACAACTGGTGTCCTTGTATCAGATGCATATCATGTGAAGCTCTGCTTCCTCACCTTTAGAAACAGAAATAATTAACTTTGTTGGATCATTCAGACCAATGCTGAAACTCAATTGTCCTTTTCTGGAGAGAACAAGGTTTTTGGGTCCTAATAAAAGCTTTATTCATAAAGGTAAACGTTGGATTAAAATTTGAACTCATTCCTCATACCTAATGTAACAGCAGGTTCGAGGCAGCTTTAGAAACCCAACATCAAGCACTGAGAAATGTCATCTGTCAAAGGGGCAATGACATTTTAGAAATGGGAGTGCCCATTACTTCAGTCCTGCTTCTTTTTCAGTGTAACACAAGTCACTAGGTAAGTGTGTGTGGATACAGTGTGTGAATAATGCATGAATACATCCTTAGAAACTTTGAAGTGAGGATAATTATGAGCCTTTCTCTCTCTCTCTGTACATGGGTACATGGGACTGAACCCAGGGCCTTTGCACTGAGTGCCATCCCCAGCTTTTTTAGGTTTTATTTGTTTGTTGTTTTTTTTTTGTTTTGTTTTTCTTCTGGTACCAGGAATCAAACTCACAACCTTGCATTTGCCAGGCAGGCGCTTTTGCCACTGAGCTAAATCCCCAACCCCTTTTCTGTTTTATTTTGAGGCAGGACCTCTCCAGTTTTCTAAGACTGAGCCTGAACTTGTGATCCTCTTGCCTCAGCCTCCGACAGTGCTGAGATTACAGGGTTGTGCCGCTTGCCTCAGTCTCAGATTTTGAAGCCTGACGTAATGTAACTGCTTCCCCTCTCTCTGACGCCGAGTTTCATATGCATCCCTCCTGCACCCAACATTATTCAAGTTAGCAAGTCTATTTCATTCACCTTGTTATAAATAAATAGACAAAGCACACAGGTGTAAGCACAAATTTGCGTGATCACCTGAAATTAATTGAGAGCCAAACATATAAAGTATTTCGGGACAAACTGTAAATCAGGCAAAGCTCTCCCTGCTTCTTTCTTCCTCCATCTCTCTATGAGTCTCTCTCCCTCTGTGTCTCTCTGTCTCTGTCTCCCTCTGTGTCTCTCCCTGTCTCTCTCTCTCTCTCTCTCTCTCTCACACACACACACACACACACACACACACACACGACTTACATACGTCCCAGAGGACATTTTTGACCCTATTATGGAAAGTCTCCTTTTTTATGTCTGAATTTGGATAGTCCCCACTCCTACTATGAAAGAGAATAGTATACTTGTAAAAAACAGACTCTGGGGGCAAAACCTTGCTTTGCAATCCTGCTGCATTACTTAAACACTAAATGAATATTTAGAAAGTGAATTATTCTCTCTGTAACTCAATTTCATGATCTATAGAACAGGTTTAAAAACAGTACTTAATTCTAAAAATAAGAATATAATGAGTCCTTTAAACCTCTCCTTAAAAGAATTTCTAGCACAGAGCAAGTTTTAAAGGCCTTTGTCACCTACAAATAAAATACAAATTGAAGATAAATAAATATATATGTATATATATATATTATTTTTTTTTCATAGCAATATATCTGTGTGGTAGGGAAACCAGCCAAATTAAAGTCACATTTCCTCTAATCAGTGTTGCATTTCCTCCTAGATTGATCAGATCAATTTTTAAGACAGGTCTCATCCAGCAAGTTCTCTCTAGTTAAAAGTTTCTAGAGCGTATGCTTTGCACATGTCAGAAGAAGCAGCTGAACCTAGCAGCGTCGGCTCCATTTCCAAATCCTCTAAGAGCATCAAAAAGAAAACAAAAACAAGATGCGCATGAGGCAGCGGGATAATTCGTGAGATGTGGTATCCTCATCAGACAGAATGTATGTGAGGTAGAACCAGGCAAACTACCATGTTTAGGCCAATAGACAATAAGTGCCATGCCCTTGTGAGTAGAAACCTAGAGCCTAGTGCAACAGAACTGCAGCTCGGTACCAAACCCAAGGCACAAAAGCTGAGCTTCTGTACGTGTGTGTGTGTGTGTGTGTGTATTTGTGTGTATGTTGTAGATTTGAATGAGCAACACTCAATAATTTGCAGGTGATAATAATGAAAATGTTATATCAGTTAAAAGAATAAACAAGAACATGAGAAAATATCAGACAAATTTAAAGAAAACAGAGAAGTAAGCAGGTTAGATTCCAATCACATATTTATAAAATAACATATATCAATTCTCAAAATGTTATTGAACTTTTTAAAAATAGAACTATGGTACAATAAAATTCTTATAAAAATTAACCAATTGATTATTTATGAGGTCAAACTGAAAATTAAGGTACTTCTGATAAGGGTTTGGTTTTACAAGATTTCTGGAAACACTTAAATTTCAGTGAAAATTCTAACAATAAATACACCTTGTGTTCCCAAGTCTACACCAAGAAATTTATTTTTACAAAGTAATTGCCAGTGAAGTATATACTTACAGTTAGGTTTACTGCAGATTAGTTACAAGTGTGAAAAACAAAATAAAACAAAACCCATATGTTAATACTAGGCTAATTATTAAATTAATTCTACTGCATCTACAAGATAAAATCAATTCAACTTTATATTTTAAAACACTCTTAATGACTTGCAAAATGTGTATCAGTACAATGATAAGTAAAATGAAGTATATAAAAATAAGAATGTAAGAATGTAGTTTAATTTTTACTACATAGAAAGGGGAAATAATTATGGTAGTGATCACAGATGATTTTTCATTATTAATCAGCTTTATGAAATACAGCCATTATTGTTTTATGAGCAAGAAATACTCTAAAACTGATATAAAAGCCTCAAAGCATGTATTTACTGGTTCTGTTGAAAACCAATAATTATGTATGAAAAATATAATTCATCAAAAAATACAAAGTTTATTATCATTGTACAAAGTGTGATTTTTAATTCTTTTGCATGGTTGCTCTGGTGTGAGAAACCGATTGTATAAATAAAGATCAAAATGTATACTAATTATTATCAAATATGGAGGAAATGCTCAGATGGAAAGGGGAACTAGGGAGAGAGGAGGCAACAGGAAAGAGGGAAAAGAAATGAAAACAAGAAAGGAAGGAAAAAATGGAAGGAAACTTTTGTAAATAAGGAGGGTAAGAGGGCTTGAAGGGCGAGTAGGGGAATGGGGAAAAAGAATTAAAATATATCATGTACATCACAAATTTCCCATGATGAATGTAATCATTATGTATATGTAAAATGTACCAACAAACATTTTTTTTGTCTTTTTGAGACAGGGTCTCACTGTGCAGTTTAGGCTGGCCTTGAGCTCACTTTGTAGCCCAGGCTGTTCTCAACTCACAAAGATCCTCCTGCCTCAGCCTCCTGAGTGCTGTGATTACAGACGTGCATTGCCATGCCCAACTGTACCAATAAACTTAATTAATTTAAAAAAAACTAAAAAAGAAAGAATGTTTTTGAATGATATAGTCTGGATCATAATTCTTGTTGGGTTATAGGTATTAAAATAGCTTTCAGGGGCTGGGGATTTAGCTCAGCAGCAAAGCGCCTGCCTGGCAAGCACAAGGTCGTGAGTTCAGTCCCCGGTACTGGAGAAAAACCAAAAAAATAAAATAAAATAAAATAGCTTTCATAGTTTATGATTTGTGTTTTACTCTCTGTTGGTATCCTTTGTTATTCTTCTTGGTTTATATTTCTTATGTCTTGATTACTTTTCTATCATTGCTGAAACAAAATACATGACACTCAGAATTAAGGTAGAAAAGTTTTATTTAGTTCACAGTTTGTGGAGGTTTTAGTCCATACTTGGTTGACTCCAAGGCAGAGTGGCACATGGCAGAGGGCAACAGTGCATGGCAGTGGAAAACAGCAAAAGCAGCAAGAGCGAAAAAGGAGCAGCAGCAACAAGAGAGCCTCTTTCCCTCCTTTACATTGTATGTAGGATCCCTGCCCCAGGGCAGGTGTAGCACTCACACCCATAATCCCAGCATTGGGCTATGAGTCAATCAAAAACTCTAGAAGCCCGCCCCATGACTGCATGAGGCTTTGGGGGGACATCTAGACATAGACCATAACATCTTATTAAAGATTTATACTTCTGAGGCCTTATTTAAGAATCTTGCTAGACATAGTGGCACATGCTTTAATCCCAACTATTCAAGAGAGTAAGCCAGAAGGATCTTGAGTTCAAAGGTAGGCTGGACAATTTAGCAAGCCCCTATCTTAAAAAAGAAAGAAAGAAAAGGTAAATGTTTTCTCATCTGAAGGTCATAAAATTATTTTTAATGGTCTTCTAAAAGTTTTACCATTTTGGTATTTTTACTTAGTTTTTAAGCCACTAAAATTGTTGTTTATATTCTGAGGTGGGGATATGATTTCATTTTTCCTTTGGGATTATTTGTTGTTCCCACATAATAATATTACATAACCAATTGTTACCACTAATGGGCTAGTCTGCTCTGTTCCAAATCAAGGGTTTGTCTACGAGTGGCTGGTTCTATATCTCCTAATTTTTTCCAAATATGATACAACAGCACATTAACAAGTACTAAAGCCTAATACCAAGTCTTTATATGGTGGATAGAAATTAATAATCCTTCCCTGTACCTGTTAGGGTAAGTCTTCCATCTTGTTCTGTTTCTCTTCCAAAAGAGCATTTAGGTGTTTTGTTTTGTTTTGTTTTGTTTCTTTCCTGTCCTTCTAAATCCATGTTAAATTAAATATGTTGATTTTCATCAACAGTCTTACATGGATTAGGATTGGAATTTCACTGAATGTAAGTTTGTAATCAACTGTTACTTTGATTGTGATGTTTTTCTAGTTAAGTGAATGATACCCATATCTGCATCTATTCAGATAGTTCACCTTTTAAACAAAGTTTTATCATTATTTTCTTTAAAAAGTATTTTTAGCGCTGGAGATATAGCTCAGAGGCACATCTGTCTGGCAAATGTGAGGTCCTGAGTTCAATTCTTGGTACCAAAAAGAAAAGCATGATTTTTAGAATGTAAATGTATTGAAATTTGATTGTATTTCTAATATATTTGAAATAATCCACTTACCTCAAAAAAGCTTTCTTTTAAAATATGACAAAAATATATTGTTTGTGTTTGTGTTAATAAATTTTGTCAATTATTTAATAAAGAAATTTCATATTAATAAAAATGCTTCAACATAATAAATTAGTGTTCAGGGGCTGGGGATTTAGCTCAGTGGCACAGCACCTGCTTGGCAAGTGCAAGGTCGTGAGTTCGATTCCCGATTCCCGAAAAAAAAAAGAGGTTCATGTAACATAATAAATTAGTGTTCAGCAAGTTCACTTCTCCTTTTTCTCCTCTGTGTTTGCACAGCATTTATGTCCTTGTAACCTGCAATTCTTTGGATCCCTATTTCTGCGAATTAAACTGAGTTACTCTTCTGCATATACAACCAGCAGAGCGGCACAGGCATACAGTTTGTGAAAACCCTCGAAGGAGCGGTAGTGACAGTGGACGCTCTATTTGAGCAGGACTTCGGATGTCGGCCCAAAGAGACCGCGGCACACACTGCCAATTACTTGTGAGCTGCGGCTTCACTGGCAAGCCTCTCGACACCGTGGGCTGCCCCTCTGGATGAGAGGAAGGGTTCCACGTGCTAGATTTTCAGAACATTTCCCTAGTAGCCGTAGTCTGGGTCTAGCCATGAAGAATTAATCTGCGCGCCTTAGATTCATCCCCGGGGTGAGAGTTTCTGAGGCAGAGATCCCTCCTCCGGCAAAGGTGAGGGTTCCCTTGCAGAGTGAAAAGGAGGCCCATCTTTGATGAAGAGCCTTTCAAACTTACACCTTTTTGTTGCATTTATTCCCCTGCATTTTGCAAGGTGAAGATAAAGGAAATAAAACACTTTTACTGAGGCTCTCACCTTGCTATCTTTGAAATAAGATAGACCAACTTGGAAATAAGGACGAAAACACAATGAGGATTCATACACAAAATTCTGTCAATGCAGGAAAATATGTGATCCTGCTGGTAAAAGCAGAAAGATGAGATAAAGAGGTGAAATATTGCTCCAGAGATAACTTGGGGTCCTGAGCTTCAAAACCGAGCATGATAAAGTCTGTGGAGTATTGTGATTGCATTCTGCCCCTTCCCCCGCCTTCTGTGCTGAAGGAGAGATTAATACCTCACACAAGAACACTGCTAACGCTTCAAAAAAATCCAATTTGTGAACAATGTTCAAGTGTCTGGGAATACACATTTATAATCTTAACAACCTGGTTCCGCTAAACTTGGAGGAAACTGTCATTCATTTTCAAATATCAGAGGGTGTCATATCTTCAGGAGAAAATTAACATCAGGAAGAAGGGAAATTTGTCTGAAAAAATGAAGAAAGGCAGATAAAATATACATATATAAGTATTCCTATTCTTCAGACAAAAAGGGTTAGCTCGCTGGCACTGGGGCAAAATATTTGTGGTATAAGCTTTGTGCTTTTTGGTGTTCTTTATTAAACACTGAAGGATGTGGAGAAGGCCTGATGAAAAGGATGAGAGAGGGAAGAGGAAAGGCCTCAAAAGGAACATTTTAATGGGCGTATTTCAGATATACATTGCGCATCTCGCAGGCCCAGATCCATTTTATCAAAATATTAAGTTAAAACATTTAATTGAATTTCAAACACCTTCTTATAGTACCATTCGTGTCCCTAAGCTTTCATTTCCTCATCTGCAAAATGATGATGACAGTTATCACAGTTGCTATGAAAATTAATGAGAAAAACCATAAAAGTTGTAGCAGAGTTCCTGGATCGGCACAGGTATTTGTTAAGTGTCAGCTATGCTACTGTTGATGTCTCAGCAGCCATTACAGCTACTCCAGGATTAGCTATGATAACATTAATGATAATAATATGTTTGTTTTTCTCTTTTTACTGGCAATCAATTTTTCCATAGCCTCTTAACACAGCCATCTGTTTGCTTGACAATTTGTGTAGAAAATCCTAAGTGCAATATTTTAAAAATTTTTATCCTTATTTTTCTTTAGTTCTGTTTAACAGCCTGTATCACAAAATCTCCCCCAAAACGCTAAGAGAAGACACGTGACCACCATTTTCTTCACTTTCACGTGTCTGTGTATTTATTTATTTATTAACAGTTCTAGAAATTATGTGACACAATAAGCTCTTGAAGCCTCTATTGGTACACAGAGGAAAAGCCAATAATTTTAACTGTGATTGAATGGCCACTTATGTAAAAAAGAAAAAAGTTTAAAGAATAAAAAAAGTTAAAAGAATAAAGTGGGGTATGGCATGTATTGCTGACGTTTTCAGCATAAAAGCAGTTATTAATTCCATTGCCTTTGCTTGTTGGATTCATTGGAGCACTCATTCTGTGTGAAGCTCATGTTCACACGTGCTAGATACACGTTGATGGTCTGATAAATGGAAATACAGGACGTACGAAAGGAAAACGCTCAAGGGTCATCCTTAAAAAGTACACCGGAGCTGGCTTAAGCAAAAACTGGAGGAAGTAATGGCAGGCTGAAACAATGACCAACTTTCGCTCCCAAGGAAGTCTAATAAGAAAGCAAATCTCAGAACACATCTCCTTTCTTGCAATTTTTTCTGCTTTCCTCTATATCTGCCTCAATGCACCGATGCCGACCGTGGTTGTGAATGGGCTCCCACAGCGCTCGAGGTTACAGTTTATAATTCCAGCTGAGCGGAGGCTCACAGCATGTCCATGAAGCCCCATCTGGAATTCCTAAGAGACACAGCACGACTCGCGCAGCGTGAGGCAGCACCCTCTCCCTTGTCTCACTGTAGCCAAAGTGATAGTGCACACAGTACAATGGCGCTTAATTGCAGCGGGGGGTGAGGTGAAGAAGGGGTCTCAGGAATCAGAAACCATTGTGAAATGGAAAACTTCTCTACAGTGTGTCCATATTACGCTGAGGGTGACTACCAGTGAGGTGGCTGGTTACCTTCCAGGAACTGTGCCCGTCCTCTCGTATGACCATGGCGCAGACAGTGACCTCACTTTGCCAGGCTAGTAATGCCTTGGAAGTAGTTTGCTACTATATACTGGTTGTACCAAGTAAAAGTAAATTGAAGAAGGAAAGTAAATTTTCTTGTTGCGCATACTCTATTGCCATTTATTAAACGTGGTTTAGAGATACTAATTAACGAGGCTATTTAACTTTAACAGATAGCAATCCAGTTATACTTGAAGAATGGCAAAAGGACCAAATGATTTGGTTAGCTCAAAAGTTAAGTGAAATATAGAAGCAGTCAGGCCAAATACAGGCTGTTACACGCAGATAACAATAAGGACAAAAGCCAGCAAAAGCAGCCGGCTGATCAGATAGAAAAATACTTTTTCAAGGTTAGTTGGATTCATGTATAGACAATCACAGCATCAGGGTGTGTCCATAACAATGATCCCATTTTAGTTTCCTTGAATATCTATGCATCTTTTTAAGCCCTCTTCTTTCCCTTGGCCATTGTCTTCCTTTATAACTGATTTCACATCACCTGTTAGAGAAATAGGAATTACACTGCGAAATAGGATAAAGACTTGGACCTAATTGTGTCCCTGCAGTAAAGGACTTAATCGTGATTTACATAACCTTTCCCCTTCTCTTGAATACAAAATATGGGCAATTGAGCATGACAATCTTCAAGTTCACATCAAGATGCCAGAATCTGAGAGCACTGAGGAGAATTAATACATATAGTTTTAGATGACCATTTAAGTACAGCATGTGGTTTCTGAAGAAGCGAAAATTTGAGAACCAGAGGTAACGTTTTTGGCTTCTATGCAGAGCAATGTTTTTCTAAAAACTGCATATTTGACCCCACAGGGGTTGGCCACCTCAGTGAAACAGTTAAAGCTTTTGGGAAAATTTGTATTTCCAAACAGCAAGATGGGAAAAGGACAATTAACCAAAGGCTCTAAGTGAATGAGAAGTGACCACTACCCAGAGACAGAACCGATATTCAGAGACTGGAGTTGCTGTAGCTCAGATCTGCACTTATATCAACCTGTAAAAGTGGCATGTCCTGTTTTGAATGGCTTACAAAATGTAACTTTCCTATTACAAAAGTTACTTTTATGTCTACCATAAGAATAATCCCTATGTGTAAGGGTTATGGTAGAATCTTCAGTGATTTCTAAATTGGCATTTTAGTACAAAATATTAATGCTTATTACTCAGAATTTACTCTTCGGGGAATAAGTATGTTAAAGCTTAAAATTAGAGAAATTGCATGTAGGTGACAGTTACTGCTCTTTCATGAGATTGCAGAATGAGAAAATATGGGTTTTTTTTATTTTTCTATGTAGACTCAGTGACAATTTTCAGTGTGTTGTTGCAGATCCCTGCTTTAAAATGCCTTGTTATTCTGGAGTTGAACTCGTAAGAATGTTTCCTTCACAAGCTACGGTGACACAGAGGCTTTTTCTAGAAGGACATGGACTGTCATTGTGATATGGGGAAATAAAATTCCCAACACGGGGACTAGGGATTTAGCTCAGTGGCAAAGCACCTCCCTGGCAAGTGCAAGGTTGTGAGTTCGATTCCTGGTACTGGAAGAAAAACCAAAAAAAAACAATCAAACAAACAAAAAAAAAAATCTGTGACATGTCACATAAGCCAAGTTCATTCAGGTCTCCTGAAATTGAAGAATGAATTCCAAAAGATGAAGGAGGTTAAAATTAGGAAAGGCTTACTTGGGAATATGAATAGCTCCTGAGACAGGAGGGGTCCTGGAAGTGAGTTGCCAGGGAGAGCTTTTTTAAGGGGTAATTTATACCCCAAAGTCACAGTGTGGGTACAACATGGGTCATGCTACAATCAACAAGCATACTGCTTAGCTTATACTGATCCAAAGGAGAAGTGGGTCACACAGCAAAGGTACAAGGAAAGAGCACAGGCATTTTTTGGAAGAGATGGGTTTAGATACTCTGGTCACCCAACTCGGTGACTGATGTCTACCTGGACTTTACTGGACCAGGTGATACCAATGATAGTGTAATTCAAGTGACTGCATATCCCTCAGGGTGGTCTGTAGGCCTGGCCCTTACACCCTTATCTTTATCTTGAGGCTTGGCCTTCTTCAGATGCACCTCCAGCCACAATTCTGATGTCTTTCATTTTCTGCTAACTTCCTTGAGAACCCAGTCCCTCTCTGACTGTGTATTAATTTCAGTGTGGTGTTATTTCCTACGGTGCTCATCTGGGTAAATCTTACAGACCAGTTTGAGCTCTGCCCAGCACACCATCACTCCCCAGCTTCGGCCCATTCATGTCTTCTTGCGACTATCTCTGTCTCCCGTCATGCACCTGGCAGCCTTCCCTTGTTCCTTCCAACAAGTTTCTCTGCCCTAGGGTTCGGCTCTGCATGTCTGTGTTACCTGCACTGCTCCGACAAATTGAGAATGGGTGCAGGTGTTGGAGGAGAGCTGGGGTGAAGGTGTGGGAGGACGTGCTGTCCTAAATTCTTCTCTATCAGATTCTTTTTTTTTTTGTTTTTTCTCCAGTACCGGGAACTGAACTCACGACCTTGCGCTTGCCAGGCAGGTGCTTTGCCGCTGAGCTAAATCCCCAGCCCGTGTCCTAAATTCTTAATCTCATCCCCATTCACTGTTTGTCAGGCTCCTGCTTTTGTTCTTTTTTGGCGGGGGCATATTCCTACAGCCTTAAGTTACTTTTTAGTCTCTATTCTTTTTCTTAATGATTTACATTGAATTGCTCCTGCTCCCATTAACTAAGTGCTTTATACTTTGTGACTGATACAAAAACACATTGACATTTTTAAAAGTTGCAGTCAAAAGATTGAATTAAAGTTGGGGGTGGTGGTGCATGCCTGTAACCCTAGCACTCAGAAGGAAAAGGCAGGAGGATCATTGTGAGTTCAAGGATAGCCTGGGCTACATAGCCAGACCCTGTCTCAAAATAACAATAAAAAGGTTTGAATTATATCAGTGGTGAATCCTCTCATTCCCTATTCCCACAATATTCGCTGGGGATTAAAGCCAGGGGTTTCACATTGAATTACATTCCGAACCTTCTTTTTAAATATTATTTTCAGGCAGAATCTTGTGAAGTCACTAAATTGCCTCTGTTGAGCTCACCTTTGGTATCTTCCTGCTTCAGCTTCCCAGAATGTCCAGCCAGTGGTGAATCCCTTATGTAAAAAAAAAAAGTATTACAAGACCACGAAGAAACCGTGTGGAAAAGGTCAGTTCCCTTAAGTGGGTTCACCCACTGTATACTGTGTATAGATCCCAAGCAGCATGAACAAGCTGCGACTGGTCAAAACTGGCTGCTTCAGCCTCTGAACTGCTATGCGGCAGTTGACACAGTGCAGAGGGCTTCTCTCCATGCGCAAGTGTTTCCTCAGCATCGCAGAGCGTTAAGAAGGTCTGTGTGACGCTAGAAAAAGTCTGCTGTCTCTCAGACAGATTCATTTCCATTATGTCTATTTTCACCTCTGCAAAATGACAGGACAGGGGCAACAGCAGCTTAAAACAATTAATGTGACATTGTTTCCACACAGACAGATCTCCGTCTCTGCAAAGCAGCCTATATCCTTTCGACATTCCCAAGTCTTTTCTAATTTGAATTTTACGTTATTTCCCATATCATCACTATATTATACAATTACCTTGGGCATTTTTAAAGCACTGCTATTTTCATACAAAGTCAAGACCCTCCAAGCCTCAAAGCAGTGGAAAAGATGCTGAGAAGGGTCTGGGAAAGCCCACCTTCTTTCATAAAAGCAGATCACCTTCAAATTACTTTTAACCAATAAGTAGAAATCCTAAGTCTAGGGACCTTTGGAAAACAGTTTCTCAGGGTGTGTCTCCCAACATCACACACCCCTCCTGGCCTCTTGCGGCATCCTCTAGCCCATGCTGCCGCTGTGCTCCTGCCACCCACGCTGCAGCTGACACTGGCTGACCTGCGATGCCCACCGCAGCCTCTGGGTGTTCTCCACCAGCCGCAGTACTTCAGTGTCAGACAGGAGCAATGGTTCCTCCCAGCCACCCAACACCTTTTCTCCCCGATGCTCTCTGGGCTAGATAGGCCCTGCTCCTATGACTGAGTACCTGCTCTAGCACCCCCTTCCCTCCTGATTATAACTGGCTAAACATTTCTCAATCAGCAGTCATTAATCAATAAAGATTTATGAATGAATAATGACATTCTAGCCCATGTCATCCTTCTAACTCAGTAGTGTCCGTGCAAATGACCTTACCAAAAACACCAGCCGCCCATCTCTTCATGACGGTGCATCTGATCCCCCAAAATTCCTCTGCCACTTGCTTCTATATTTTCCTTATTACTCAAAAATAGTTACTTTTCCAAACTATTAGCTCCCACATGACATTGTCGAGCCACAATCTGTGCCCTCTCCAGCGTCCTGCTCTGAAGTACCATCAGACCGCCAGGACATGACACGAAATGAACGCCATTACTTCTATTTTCCACATTTCCGCGGTAATTCCAAGCAGCAGTACCTTTCTTCCAATCTCTCTTTTGAACGTACCCAGGCTACTCTGTACCACGCGCTTCCCATTACAACCCCACTGCAAGCCTATGTCCACGGCAAAACCTAACCAGGGGCTTTTACTATAGCTACTGTCGGGGAGATGGACCCGTCTAGAGAAAAGTCATATATCTGAGATGGTTTTGATTACTTTGTGGCTTTGAGCCTCATAAGGAACCTCAATATTTCCTTGAGGGACCATAATATTTCTCCAGTAAGTTAGCTCTCTATACCTCTGACCTCCTTCTATCTCTTTATATTCAGAATATTACTTTTGCTCTGCTTCACTGACAAAAATAGAACTTTCCATCAACTGCAAACTTTGTCACCTTTCTTTCTCCAATAAACACAAGTAAACATTATAAGTACTCTTTGCTTTGTGTGGTGCTTTAACATAGGGGGAAATGCCTTTGTACTTACAGTTCCGCTAGAACTCAGCATTGGTCCCACATTCTTTGGAATTATTAGGGTTGTTAATTATTGCTATTGGTAGTCTTTTGTTTCCTGCCAGGACAATTGTATTCCATCTGATTATTTGCAAACAGATTTAACGGGCTAGAACTTTAGAATAAGTTTATTTTTGCCAGCCAGTCTTGTTTTCAAAAATTCTTTTTTTTTTTTGGTTTTTCTCCGGTACCAGGAACCGAACTCACGACCTTGCACTTGCCAGGCAGGCGCTTTGCCACTGAGCTAAATCCCCAGCCCCCGAAAATTCTTTATAGAACAGTGATCAAACTGGTCACTGTAATAGAATGTCAGTGCTTTGATTCTATATCCAAAGTTTGTCATTTAACTGGCCAATGCTAAGTTATAATCATTTTTAAAAATATTCTGGGGATGATTTTAATGTATAAAAATCATTTGTCTCTCACAAAATTAAAGCTATGTCCTCATATTTTCCAGAAACATTTCTTTTGTTCTGTTCAAAGCTAAAGATTTCAGTGAGTTATGTACACTGAATTCTAAGTGGTCTTCTTCATCACTAATAAATCAACACACTCTACAAATCTGATGTTTTCAGAAATAGCCACCATGACCCTAGATCCAAAACATACTTTTAGTTCTTACTTAAATCCCACATGTGTTTTCACATGTTGTGGTTTGGTACTTTGTAATACTTCATCCTGTATCTCTCCCATTCTAGAAATAGCTTTTGATTTTGCCTTCCTTTTCTTATCCAGAATGTTTGTATATTGGAACTCATAATTTATTGACAAGTTTGCCAATGCAGAATTTGCATTGGCAAACTTTCTATTCAGTCTTCTCAACTGTGGACTGAAATTGTATGTCAGTCAAAACAGGCTAAGTCTGGTTAAATCCATGGTCTAAAATGGCAAATATTCATTTCTCACGCATACTTTATATTCACAATCAGTTTTCAGAAGCAATGGAATCTCTGCTAAAGAAGTCCCCGATGAAATCTGGGGGGCGGGGCAAGTGCTGTAAAGAAAGAAAAATAACATTCAGTCCATGTGTGACAAACATCGCTTTTCTCATAAATTCAATGCCTAGAATGACTTTCATGATCCACTCAGTCACAGAGGGACCACAGTCTCTAGTTGCACCATGGCCCTGACATCAGACAACAGCATAGCAGTGAGCAGCACTGAAACTGCTAAAGTAGAAAGAATTTCGCCACCTGTGACAGAGACGCTTTGGGATGGAGAGTCACTGAGCACAGCTGACGTGTGATGAGCCACGAGGACAGTGTGCCCTACATATTCTAAAAGTGTGTGTGTATGCAAATGTGTGTGTGTGTGTGTGTATGTGTGTGTGTGTTCACAAGCAAGGTGACAATATATTCTTCCAGGCAAGATACTCTGAACAACAAGAGACAAGTGCTTAACATTTTGCTAGAGACAGACAGACTATCCATGCAAACTAGGTTAATGGATCTAGAAGAAAAAAAATAAATGATAAGAAACACTAAGTTTCCTACAGTGAGATGCCTTATTTTTGTCACAGGTAAGACAAAATAGGTTTTCTAGTCTATAGACTTTTCCACCACTCTATAAGCTACACAAATCTTTGTGTGTCTTTGTTTTGAATGTAGATTATTTTCCCTAGCATTAAGGCAGTCAAAATGAGTAATGACCATTTCCAAAGCACTTGAATATCTGTCTTACAAATTCTAAATTGCAGACTCCGACATGAGGTTATTTTTATCTTACTTATGCTTTTAGTAGTCAGGTGTATATGAACTGAACTTTTAAAAAGGACAATTTCTAAAAGTCGGGGGAGATACACTTCTGAAATTCTCCTAAGCAGTGTAACTCTCCTAATAATGCAAAGGCTGTAGAAAAGACGAATGCCGCTACGATTGTGCCTCTAATGTGCTACGCTTCTGCTTCACGTTGAATAATTAATTTTTTCTTTCCTGGATCTAAACTACAAGGGAATTAAGCCTTATAATTTCAGAGGATATCCTCTGTTTATATGATTTTTATTATTCCTACAATATGCCAGTACTTTTATTTCTTTCAAGTGAATGTTTATCCTTTTATCTGAGTCATATGATTTTTATTATATCTTTGCATTAGTTATCAATGAAAGAATAAGTTTTAAGGAAGGGGAAGACATTTAAAAAGTACTCCTTTTGGCTTTTTTTCTGAGGCAAAACATTTATTATCATAATTAGGTACCAATAAGTATATGATTTTTTCTCCAAGTTTTCTGAATATATATCTATATAAATAGATAGATAGATAGATAGATAGATAGATATACCCCTAATTCACCCCAAAAGGGTGAAGTTTCATAAAGAATATAGAAATCCATGTTTGATTTGTCATTGTCATAAATGAAGTGAATCTTGTGAAGTAGACAGGAAGATGACAGTTACTGAAGCAGAAATGAATGTGACATCATCTATTCAAACTGCAAATGACAACCACTTAGCCATTTTGCTACTTTTTTCTCTGATTGTCTTTCAAGAGATTCACATTACCTGCACGTCATATGCATAGTTAAACAATGAAGTGATTTGCTTAGCAACATGAAATGGAACCTCCATACCACATTTAAAATGTGCTTTATTATGATATTCAAATAAAAGACAAAACAATGGAGCTTGACTTGAACTGCTAACACTGTCATCTGTTATATGTCTTTTTAAATTTCTTTGCCTTTTAAAAAATTAAAGTCTCTTATGCACACATACAAAATTTGCATACATACAAAATTTTGTGAAATATAACCGATTTAAAAGAGGTGGTTATAAAATGCTTCTCTTTGCCTTCTCATATCTCACCTCCTTCTCCCCCTCCATGTAAAGCAAAAATAGTGTAATATGAATACTTATATTTTTATATCCTTCTACATAAATCTTTAGATTAATAGAAAATGAATCATTTGGAAAAAAATACAAGTATGACATATTTCCTACATCTTATATATCTCTTTCAAAAATACCACATGCAATATCCTGAAAAGTAATTGTTAGCCCTGAAATACTTCTTTTTAAAGGATGTATATTATCTTAGGGGGTATACGTGTAATAATTTGATTGTCATCCCCAAAAATGATAAACTAGTATGTTGTTCCTACAAAAATGCTACCCTACCCCTTCTTACTTGTTTATCTTTATGTTCTCATTTTAAGGGGTTAGATTTTTAGATTTGAGTTTTATAGAGCTCAAGTAAAATAATTTGAAATTTTAATATATTTCTTTCAGCTTGATTTTTAAAATAGTTGCAATTTCCACTCTATGAGAATGCTCTGTGAGAATACCACTATACTCCTTTGTCAGCTGGCAAAAAAATATTTGGCCCTTCAATACTCTCTAGCATGATGGATAAAAAACTCTCATGTTACCCAAACTGGTACTGAGCTTACTCAGGGTGATTTCACTTCTTTTAGAAATGTGCAAACCACTTGAATATGCCCCTCTCATCATTATCTCTTTAGCACTTTGATCTTCTGACTATTGGTTGGCTGTCATTTCCTTGCCCCTTTCTACGGGAGGATGCTCTTAGAAATGAAGATTCTATTCTTCATTACCATTTGCTAGGCTTTGGATATGATTGGAATGTGTGCCCCAAATGGTCATGGCTTGGAAGCTTGTTTCTCTCTGTGGTAATACTGAAGTGGTGGAAATTTTCAGGTGGGATCATGAGGTAATTGGGAGTGTGCCCTTGCCAAAAATTAAGGTTTTAGTTTTTTTTTTTTGTCACAGCACCCTGGTTAGTTGCTTGAGAGCTGGTTGTGATCAAATGTGCAAGCCTAACTGATAAAGTTTGGTGTCTTGGTATATGACTGCTGGATTCCTCTAGTACACTGTCCAACAATGATACCATCCATCAGATGATGATGCAGTTAAAAGGACTTCATCAAACTAGTGGGGTCACTTGGTCTTGGAATTACTGGCTCCATAATCATGAGCTAAAGAAGCTTCCATTTCTTCCACTTTACTCAGCCTCAGGTATTTTGTTATAGTACCAGAAAATAAGCTAATATGCCATCTGCATAGTTTGTATATGTCATAGGCTATGTGGGAATTGATTTATATTTTTCTATGGTTCATATTATTTTTGTAAATTTTTTTATTATCTGGAAAGTCTTTTAGTCTGTACTTGGGACCAACTATTTAACAAAAATGATGTCTGTCCCCTACTGAACTGACATACCGGTTCTCATATATTACATTTTTCTATATGCTGTAGAACAGCATCTTATACTGTATATTGTATTGTGCAGCTCTGCTTTATTCATCTGCCATAAGGACAATGCAAATAGGATAATATATTTGCAATTTAGTGTTCTTTTGATCTTTAAAACATCTTCTTAGATACTCAGTCATTACTTTGTCATGTTAATATTAAGTATAGCATAAAGTGCATCTAAAATAACTAAAGAATTTACATCAGTGAGACACTGGATTTGAGTTATAACAATATGCCTAATAGTGTATATTTCATTAAGACTTTTAATATAATTACTCCATATTTTAATCTTAAAATACATTTCTAAGTTTTAGAGTTTGTTTTCACAGATGGTGAATAATATCTTTTCTAAATGTTTGATTATTGGAGATGTATAGAATGATTATTGGAGATGTATAGAATATACATTATCTATAAAATGATTATTGGAGATGTATAGAAATAATTGACATTATACATTAATATTGCATGAAAACAAATGATCAATTTACTTTTTAAATTTGTTTCTGAAAGATTTTTAGAATCTTTGGGATTCACTAGGCATTCACCTGGAAATGGATTATGTCAGTCAAGGAGCTGAACTTGTTTCTGACTTGTTTATGCTGCTTGTTTGGTTTTTCTAATGCATATTTTAGAATTTCTAAGACATATCAAGCAAGTTTGAGCTGGCAGCTCTGACTAGTTTGTAATTCAAATTGCAATATTTTTAACATTTCCACATTGAAACATTTTATCTATAATTTAGAATATTTGTAGAGTTTACTTCTTTTATTTATGTTTAAAATTTTATGCAGTAGTGGCTAAGTGTAACCAGATGTCCGTTCTACATTTTAATCAGCTTTTGCTTTTTCCCCTTTCATGTGCTGATGCAATTGTTTATGCATACAGATACACTTGTATTAAAATAATTCCTCCAATTCTGACATTAAACTTATTTGATTACTGTATTAATCTTTTCATATGGCTAATTTACATTGCCAAAATTTTATTCAGAACTTTTGCATCTATTTTCACAAGTGATATATAATTTCTTGATATATTTCATGATATGCTATGAAATAATTTATAAGAATAAATGTGTTGACATAATTTTACTGAGTTTTTGATAATCGCCATCATCCCTGTCATCAGCAACATAAAGAAATTTGGGATTTACTGACTGTATATGCTTGATGGTGCCTTAGGGTTTTACCTCAGGAACAGAGTACTTAAAGACACAGAAATGCACCGTAACTCAACCTAAATAATACAAAATCCTCAAAGTGTTTAGAGACAAGGCAACCAATGAAATGTATGTTAGCATCAATTACTGTATTGCTGACCTCAGGAAAAAACAGCTCAGGTATTTTGTGGTTTCAAAGGTGCTGGAGAGCCACCCCATTCTCTGACATGTTGCTATGGCTTGTGTCTGTGTGTCCCCCGCAAAACCTCATGCAGTCATGGGGCAGGCTTTTAGAGTTTGATTATGGGTGTGAGAGCTACACCCACCCTGGTGTGGATAGTTTGCATGTGTAAGGGAGAGGAAGAGGCTGCTTACCACCATTCTTCCCTTTTGTGCTTGTTGCTTTTGCTGTGTTCTGCTGCCATAAGCTGTAGCCCTCTGCCATGTGCCACTCTGCCTTGTAACCTGCCAAGTATGGACTGAAACCTCCACACACTGTAAGCGAAATAAACCTTTCCTTCCTTAATTTTGGGCATAAAGCATTTTGTCCCAGCAATGAGAGAAAATTAACCAAGACACATGTTTACCTGCAGGGGTGCATCCTGATAGTGGAAGGATGACTCATCCCTCTTCCAGCGCCGCAGGGGTTCAGTTCTGATTGGACATTACTGGCCTCTCCTAGGGTACTATTTCCCAGGTCTTCCCTCATTACAAATACTTTCTGAAATTAAGATTTGATAAGTAATAAAGAGGAAGAATCAAAGTGTCAATAAGTCCCTTTGATTGGGAAAGAGAAGGGCTCAATTAGTAAAGACTGATAAAGAATATTCCCCAGGACTTGTATCCATTCACACGTGTATTTCCTAGCACTCTTTATACCTGACTCTAAGAAGATACTTCCGATATGCCATAGAGAAAAAAATTTCAGGATAAGGAAAGTCTTGAATACCCACGCCCATATTTAGTCTCTTAGGATTTCTTTTACAGCTCCAAGATATATATTCATATGTAAATAACAAATATATATTGCAATCAATATATATAGATTTATATATATTATGCTCATTTAATAATTCCAATACTTGAATTACTCTAACATAGAAGCCAAAATGTATGCTTTTAGGAACCCTTTTTAAACTTTGACTTTTTTACTTTTGCCAAAGTAAGTTGGTTGACTGCAGAAGTCTGTAGCAAATCACACATCATCTTTTCTCCGATAAATATTTGTGAAATTGTCAAGGAGATGTGAGTGGCAACTCATGCTGCAGGAAGCAAGTAAAACTCTAGAAAGTATACAGATATGGGAAATGTCTATGCGGAGCACTTCATGCTTTCTGAAAACCTTCCACCTCAAAGCGAGTAACAAGACAGAGGGGAAATAAAATCAAGCTATTGGGAAAATGGGGAAGAAAAAAATACAACCACTTTCCTTATTCCTTTAATTTGGACAAGATTGCCGGACAAAAACTCTGGGTCTTCTCCCATCAGCAAGCTGACCCTTTGGCCTTTAAGGTCACAGTTCCCTACAGGTTAATAGATATTTTTGACAAAAAAAGAGAAGCTGGAATCGATTAGAGCACTTCAGCATGTCAAGGCATTTCTTTTTCCCACAAAGAAAGAGCATAATGATCATTTGTCACTAGCTCAGCCATTCCTCATTAAAAGAAATTTTTATGAACAGCTGAGTTCAATCCATGAGATGATGGCTAGGAACTAGCCACTTTGATAGCAGCAAGGATGGGAAGGTAATCATTTCTGTTATCAAAATGTCCAATTTTTCACTTTTTAAAGTGAATCATCTGACTTGTCAGACTTTCCACATAGTTTGCAGACAAATGTCAGTACTGATTTTATTCCTGGTCCTTTCTATGTATAGAATTATTGCAGAATACACATTGTTACAGAAAACAATATATGGCCAGAGGTAAGCAGGGTTCCATGCTTTTTTTTCTTGCAGTGGTGCTGTTTAAAATCATAGCCAAAAGACACTTTCAGCAGTTTTGGGAGAAATCTGAGCTATGTCCCGTGGTTGATAGGAGCAGTACAGGGCTGTGATTTTAGCACTTAACTATCCTCTAATATGTTTTTCAGGCTCATCCTCTTCACTTTTTAAGGAAGCTAAAGTAAGTTAGGGGGCCAGGAGTATAACTCAGGGGTATAGCCCTTGTCTATGATGAATGAGATGATCTTGCATTTGATCCCAGCATCATAAAACAAAACAAACTAAAATAAATTGTCTATCTCAAAGAGATTAATTGGGGGATTCTTCTTCCTCCAAAAAGAAAGCAATATATAGGAAACATAGGAAGGCACATAATTTTTATTGTTTTGAGCTGTTGTGTCCTCCTATTGCTAAGATTTTTAAACATATAGAAATATTCAAAAATAGCATTTATAGCTGGGGATATAACTCAGTGGCACAAGCACCTGCCTGGCAAGCGTGAGGTCCTGAGTTCGATTCCCAGTACCAAAAAAAAAAAAAAAAAAAACAAGTAGCATTTATAAATGGCCTTGTCATAACTTTGCATCTTTTCACCTAAAGTAAATACAAAATTCTTTCTACAGGTAAATAACTTTTAAGAAAATGGGTGAACTCTAATGTGACTGTTATAGTACTTTAGATGATGTCAATTGATCTTTAACACCTACCAGATATTTATCTTTGGCTATCACAGCACCTGGAAAGAACTTTGAAATATTTTTGTGATGTTAGAGAAAAACAATGGTGGGAAGGATGCACCATCCAGAATATTTCTGACATCAAGATAAATAACTCCTTGAGTAATGTATGAATTATATGAAGACAAAATAATGGAAAAATGGAGAAATATTTTACAGGAATGTTGGCATATTTTTTAAAAATATAGGAGAAGGAAAATTGAAAAAAAACAAGAAAACAAAGAGAAGCCCTTATGATTTATATCTAAAATGGCCCCAGAGCCTCATGTGTTTGGATGGTGATTGGGATATGCAGAAGTACTGCAGGCTTGCTGCTGGGAGGCGGGGTCGGATCAGAACAGGAAGGCCCCCGGGGCACGTCCCCAGCTCTACCTTCCTCTCCTGCTGCTTGTCCACCTTGCAAGGAGCAGTCTCGCACAGAGAGCCCTCCTGCCTCAGTGCCCCACAAGTAGTTCTCACTGAAAGGTGAGCGAACATAAACCTCTCCTTTAAGTTGTGAGAGTCCAATATTTTGTACAGCAAGGAGGAAAATGACCTAGAAACATATAGAGAAAGAAAGAGAGAGGGAAGGAGAGAAAGGGAGGGAGGGAGGAAAGAAGGAAGGAAGGAAGGAAGGAAGGAAGGAAGGAAGGAAGGAAAGAAAGAAGAACAAAGAAAAAGAAATTGTCATTTGATTTGAAGTTTAGAGGCAATTTGTTTAATAGTCATGTTACAGGACTTTTAGGTTTACCAAAGGCAAAGAAACAGAGCTGCGCTGGAGAAGTGGTGGGAATGAAGTCTGTTATACTGGTGGGCTCAGAAGAGCTGCGTACTCAAAAGTCTGAGCATCCTAGCACAGGAAGTTAGTTTTATTCTGTTCATCAGGCAGGACTAGGGTCTTCTGTGAGCCCGTGGAACTTTGTAAATATGGGAGCAAACTGGAAACAGAAACAGGCCCAGTACAGCTTGTACTTTGTACATCTTTTGGTTAGCAAGCCTGATTACAGAAGCAGAAGTTAAGGCAGCAGATTATCAACACGTTTGGGTTTGGAAACATTTTGAACACAAAAGCTCTTCTACAGTCATACTTGTCACCCTTGAGAATTTATCACAAGGAGATCAACATATTGTGGAGAAATGATTTTTCATTTCAAATCTGCTACTCTATCTATCTACTTAAAAGGCAAAATATAATACGCAGCAGCACTGGAATGAACAGCAAGTTCCTGTCTTCGCTGTACTCTGACACACTGCCTGTCTAATCACCATTTCATCTTTTGTTCATATATATTCTATATATATATATATATATCTTTTGTTCACATATATTCTATAACTGCTACCAAAACACTGGCATAGAATTGTATGATGCCAAACTTGCAGCAATTTCTCATCAACTTTGTCCTGAATAGTAATCCCTGCTTCTCAGAACATTTTGGTTGGACTTCAGCTTATGATCCTCGACCAGCAAATTTGCCCGACAAAAGTGAAGCCTTGGCATATGTGGTTAAAAAAATGTTTTCCAGGTCCCACAAGCTTTCCGGTGACATTGAGCCATCCACGCAAGGTTCTAAACTGAAGTACTCAGAGGAAAACGTCAAAAGATTTTATAAGGTCCAGTATTAAAGATGCTAAATGAGACTAAAGATATTAAAGTTAAGAACCGAAGCCATACAAAACGATAAGGTTAAATGATAAAAAAGAATAAAACAGGAACAGAACCAGATAAAAATTCTGGGAATAAAGCGGAGCCTGTTGAACAAGATTAAAAGTTCTTCATTTAAGATCAGTGACAATGAAGAGATTTAGCAGAATAACGATTTTAATGAGTACGTAAGAGCCAAGGCAGAAAAGAAAGGGGATAAAATGAAGAAGAACTAGTTCCTGAGTAATGTAAATATATTTTTACCACTTTCTGGATCAGTATTGTACTTCAATTAAAACGTATAAAGATGAACAGCAAGGAAATGGTAATCGCCAATTTGGGAATAACAAACTGAACAGAAGGGTGTGAATGTAACATGAGGAAAGACGTCGCAGGGCACTGACATAGTTCTTGCGAAGTGGGACTGTGGATTTGGGAGTGTTCGTCAGCTATTAGCACATTGACTTATAAAATAACTAATAGTTAACGACTGCAGAACAATTATGAAATAAAAGAGGTGAAGTTTTAAGTGAAAAGAAGGGAATCATTTCTAACAGAAATTTCAGAAAGAACTTTACTCTAGCTCTTTTCTCATGAATGCTCCAAAACATATAAATAGTGGTTCAATTTTATATAGTTTATTTCAAACCAATATATTTAGCACCTATTAATGAAGTTGTGTAGCTAGGTGAACATATAAATTTAAAGAACATCTTTTAAATAACTTGCCTTTGTAAATACCTTCTGATAAAAAGTAATTTATATAAGTTAATATCATTTAGGAAGACTATTACACATGTTAAGAATGTAGAATATACCAAATTAAATCTTTTTGGTTTTTTGGGTTTTTTTGTTTTTGTTTTTGTTTTTGTTTTTTTTGGTTTTTCTCCCGTACTGGGAATCGAACTCATGACCTTGCACTTGCCAGGCAGGTGCTGTGCCACTGAGCTAAATCCCCAGCCCCCAAATTAAATCTTGAAGAAAAAATTATGACATTAAATGCAACTATGAAAACATTAAAAGTTGTTTTTAAATGCAGTTACCACTTAGTTCAGATGTTCAATGATAAGGAAATCAGAACTACAGATAAAAAGGAAATATACAAATAAAAAAGAAAAAGGTTATTTAAATACTAAACATAGATGAAAAGGATACTTCACAGACAAAGATGATAAGTGGTGCATGTGATGGCAAGATATATCAAAGAATAAATAATTATGAATCAAATATTAACAGTAAAGGATTTTAAAGTAATCATTACACGATGCTATAAAATATAAATATTTGACAACAGAGAAATTGTACACTTTCTAGAGAAGTAATCTACAAAACTTACTACAAAAATAGGAAAAAGTATTGAGGTTTAAATGCTTCAAAAGTCTAACACATCAGTGGTGGGACTTTTGGAAAGTGCTTGGATCTTGGGGACGCTATAGATCAGTGGGTTATTCCATTGGTGAGTTTGCAGCAGAGTGTATTTTCAGGCGCTGGAGCCTAGTGGGAAGTGGGAGGTCATTGGAAGAGGGCATTCTTGTGGCAGCTCCTCCCTCTTCGTCCTACTTGTGGCTTGCCACAGGTCCAGCAGTTTTCCTGGGTCATATCCTTGCACCTTGTCTTTTCTGCGTTGGAGCAAAATAACCCTCTCTTCAGTTACGAATGTGACGTATCTGGTACCAGGATTGGGGAAGTGACTAACATAGATACTAAATAGTCAAATCAAATTTAAAATTCGACCTCAAAGTATAGTAATCACCAGAGTCATCATGCAGTCATGGCAGATTTTGCTAAATATGACATGGGAATGCAGTGCTGAAAATGGGGGCTTCAATATGGGCAAAGGTATGAGCTACTCCATACGGAAATCCATTCAGAGTAGATCAAAATTTTCATCTCACTCACACTGTAGCACACATGAAGATTTTTCACATAAATTCTTGATTTAAATTTGTCACTCTCAATGATGAATAATTGTCACATATGTGATTTTTATACTCACAAGGTGTAAAATATTTCAAAAGCAAAACACAAAAGCAGTATTGGTAAATAAGAAAAATAATTAAACTACCTGTAATTACTGGCTACATCTCGAAATGTGAACTGTGCTCTAACTTGTTTGTTGATTCTAACAAGCATTGATCTTATAGAATGAGAGAGGAGAGTATGTTCATTAAAGGCTGGGAATGCTAGGGATGGGTAGTGTAGAGGAAGGCTGGATAACTGGTAAGAAAATACTGATAGGAGGAATTAGTTCTAATGTTCTACAGCCCAGTAGGATGATCATAGTCTGCAACTCACTACGTATTTCAAAATAATTAGAAGAGAAGGATCAAAAGTTCCCAGAACAGAGAACTCAAAAATGATTGAGGAAAGGAAAATGTTAACTCCTCTGATTGAATCATTATAGATTGTATACATGTATTGAATTATAATTCTGAACTCTACTAATATATATAAATATTATTTTTCAATGTAAAATAAAAATATTATATGAAAAAGAAGTATGGAGAGCAAAAATGAAACTTAAATCATGGATTATTTCCATAACTTGACTTTAAAATGGATGAAAAATGAAATGGAAATGTGTCATTTACGTGGACCAACCCCTCCAAAAGAATGTAAATATTGTGTACTGCAAACATGTATGAATAAAATCTTTTCTCATTTATGCATAGCATTACTTATTGAATTTAACTTCCTGGATCTATTTATGATAACTTTGTTTCAATATAAAGACCTATAAATTGTAGAATCCTTGATATTCTTCTATAGTCTGAATACACACATGATTATTTTAAAATTATGATCTAGCTGGATTTTTGGTTAAAAAGTGAGATTTACAGATTAATTTCATTTTCCAGAAGGCTAGAAAGTTATCCTAAGTATAGTCATACAATAAGTTTTTTTATTAATTTGAAAAGTTTTATTATATGTTATGTAGCTTTTATATCCAAAATCTATATTTTAATATAGGTCATTTTTTTAATTTTGTGGCTTGTAACACAATCTAAGTTATTTCAGTAAAAAATAATTAAACGCCCACCTGGCAAGTGCAAGGTTGTGAGTTCGGTTCCTGGTACCAGAGAAAAACCAAAAAAAAAAAAAAAAAATTAAAAATGTTGAGCCTATCTTGAAAAATAGTTAGCCATAAATCATTGTAATCAGTGCACTGCAATCAGTGCAATATAATCAATTCTGTACCACTGGTGTCTTCATGCCTATTATAGTTTATACGTAGATGTCCCCCATAGCCTCATGTGATCATAGCTGAGACTTTTCAGAGATGGCTGGATTTAGGGTATCTGAATGTGGATTAAGGGTATGAGTCCAGGATTAAGGATGTGGTACTATATTAGTCCACTCATTGGTTTATCATAGTTCTAGGTCCGAGCAATGGGAAGACTCTGCCCATGGTGTGGGTGGCACCACACCAAAGGCCTGTAGCCTGCAAGTGATGAAAGAGAAAGGGAGGCTTGCTGCAGCTTGCTGCTCGCTCCCTCCTTCTGCCTGGCATACCATAAACAGTTTCTCCTCTACAATTCCCCTCTGCCATGCCACACTGCCTTGGGACAATCGGTGGACTGAAACCTCCACAAAGTCTGACTGAGAATAAGTCTTTCTTCTTTTAACTTTGGGTGTCAGGTATTTTATCTCAGCAACCCAGAAAGTAGCTAAATCACTGCATTTGGAAACCCTTCACTGTATATAAACTGTTCGGATGGTGAGACATAAACCTCTAGTGATGGGAAGGAAGTGACAGACTTGCAATAAATTTTATAGGGGTTTTACAATTACCTTTAGGGATTTTTGTATTGTATCTAAATAGAAAATAAAGCTTCACTGGAACCATAACTATTGGCTCTCCTGTCTCCTGTACGCCTTTTTATCTGACACCTGAAAATCATCTTGAGCTCATTTGAGAGAATGCCCATGGCAAACTTAACCAACACTGTGTATTCACCAAGGTAAAAAAGTACCTTATATTTTGTCTTCTTTCTACCCCACAAAAATGTTCTTTTCCTCCTTACCATCACTGTTTTGGAATAAATCTCCTAGGTTCAAAAATAGAAAAAGTAATGAAGATTTTACAATATGCAACAGTAAATGGATGGAAAACGTATTGTGATTCAGACTTTATAAATACAATTTGGATTTCAATAAAGAAATATTGCAAGTGCCACTCTGTATACCCAGCACACCTTACTTCCTACCACAGAGCGCTACATGGGCTGTAAATGTAATCTCAGTAAAAGGGAACCACGAGGGGGCAGCTCATAAGTGACACGTCTGCTTCTCAGGTTGATTGACTTTGATCCTGAATTTGAGAACAATATTGTTGGATTTGTAAACAAAGTTTACTTCTGGTTTTATGTAACTAGTAAGTGTTTTCCTTTAATGCTCAGGAAATTATTGCTTTTTGTTTCCACCAGAGTCTGTATTTCAATATTGAACTAGAATAGGTTTAAAAACTTTTGATAAACAGCCCTTAAATCTTAACTATTCCTCTGGGTATTCCTTGTGTTTCCATGAAATCAACTTTGCAGCAAACCTTTCAAAAGAATCCTTCAACAGGAAATAGTCTTTCTTTTCAAAACCGATGAGTTGTTGATACTGTTGCTCATTAAACTTACCATCAAAGGTACAAAGGCAGGAAAATCTATCACAATTTTCTTTCATATTTATCCCTTAGCTTTATTATTGGATTTTTGTGATGACAAAGAATCATGTCTGCAAAATTTACACAACAACACATTTTGAATGGCAAGTCATATCTAAGACAAATCCAGTGACTGAAACAAAAACACTAATTTAAAGTTATGTTTTCTAGAACCAGCATAAACCAGATCCATTTCAACAGATCACTTTCTTTTAACTATGCCCATTCATATGCTGTTATCTTGCCACTCAATTAAAGCAAAAAAAGGTGATTGTATTTTAAAATATCACTAAGAATTAGGATAAATAAGAAATCATGTTTTGTTCTAACAGAACTTCTAATAATACTTTACTGATCTCTCTCAACCATCTTAAAATTCAGTGTGCTATGCTATTAGAGATGGCTTACTGTGACCCAGGGATTCTATACCAAGGACCCAATTGGGTACCTTAATAAACTTGCTTTTTTGTTTGTTTGTTTTTGTTTTTCTCCGGTACTGGAAATTGAACTCATGACCTCGCACTTGCCAGGCAGGTGCTGTGCTGCTGAGATAAATCCCCAGCCTCTACCTTAATAAACTTGTGTTATGCTTGATACATTGTGTCAACTTGAGGAGTCTAGATGTTTGGTTAAGTGACTCAGCAGTTCTACATCCTGGGGTAAAAGGGACATGCCCTTCCTGCTCTAGGATGTTATTCATTGTGTCAGTGTGAGAAATTTAGAAGGTTAACTATGTGAGTGCCGCCGCCTGGGTAGGGGTAGCCTGCTTACAATACAAGGTAGGGAAAGAGGCTTGCACGCACTGCCATTCCCCTCTTCACTCCTGTTGCTTTGTTACCTTCTGCCTTGGAGCCAGCCCACTATGGATTGAAACCTTCACAAACTTTAAGGTAAATAAACCTTTCCCTCTTTCATTTTGTGCCTTGGGTGTTTTGTCTCAGCAACGAGAGAAAAGTAACCAAGACAACTTGTTTTGGAAAAGTCACTGAACCCTTTACTTATATAAAATCAATTGCCCTTATTAATTATTAATATAAGTTCTTTGTCATTCTTTATTATCAACTCTTAGGAATTAATTTCCCACTGAAAATTACTTTTATTATCTTTGTTATCTTGATTTTTTAAAAATACATTCCTGAATGTGTGATAAACAACATGGTATGTTCTTCATGATCACCATGGCTTGCTGTGTCTAGCAGACAAAACACAACACAAAATATCCCACACTGATGAAGAATGTCTTCTGATTCATATATTTATCATAATGCAGAAATATCCTTAAAGATCTACCCAAAAAATGTCCAACCACTTAGCTGGGTTCTTTGCTAAACAGTTGACACATAAAGTTAAGCATCATGGCATTGACTTTCAGGGATTCCAAAGTCTCAAGAACAGCACAAAGGTAATTTCCTGGTTTCCTTCATGCCTTGTGCACATTCTAGCAGGAGTGTCAGGGAAGTCTATATTCTGGAATGATCAAAAAACACAAAACTGTGTAGACACCCTCTACACACAAACACACACACACACACACACACACACATCCAATACAAGTCTTATTTCTAGTCAAACAAGCAGAAGAAAAACACAATAGAAAATCATACACAAATAGAACTTTCCTTCTCATTTGTTTTCAGTGAATTTGATCATGGAAAGGATTTTCATGTCTTCCACACCCAGAGTCAGGAGGTAGGATGCAGATTCCCCTGGGCCTCAGTACAGATAAGACCTAGAGGCTGGGTAGGACTCCCATTTGTCACTTACCAAAGACAACCAGCTCTGGAATTTAGCAATATTACCAGTGGCAATGAGTGTGCTGGGATATTGGTTTTTACTGTCTCTCCCATATTTTTTTCTTGTTCATGAATAACAAATTATCTCAACAAATACATTAAACAATGTACAGGAGGACAGGACAGGGCAGAAGGACAGGAGTCCAGATGGCTCAACTCAATTCTAGACTAAAGAGCTAGTCAGTCAGAAACACAAGTGCTGTCCAAAGGCAGCTGTTAGGTAGATGCTAGGGAACAATCCACCTTTTTCTACAATCCATAAATATTACATTTTCACCCTTAAAGCCAGCACAGATATTTGAATCCTTTGTTTGCTTTGACTAACTTTGATGTTCCATTCTGCTACCAACTAGAAAATTCTCTCTCTGCTTTAAACTGGCACATGCATTAGATTAGGTACACCAAGATAATCTCCTTCGATTAAATCAATGTCAGCTGATTAGCAGACAATTATTACAACCACAAAATTATTTCTGTCAGTTAACAAAAGTAATTGTGGACAATTATATTATTGTGTTATACCATGGTCATAGAGATTAAGGAGAAACACCCTAGGGAAACCTTCAAAGTCTGCCTACTGCAGGACTTGTACTTTATTTCCACTCTATATAAGGAAGCAATTCTAATTCTACTGCCAAGGTAGTATCGGTGCACTTAAACAGAGAGGTAATTTTCCATGCTGTGCCCCAGCAAGGGAAGCAAGTAGTGCTTTAATTAGTCCATGACATTAGTGTCATGGAAAGGCGCTGGCAGAGTAGGACTTGGGCTCCCAATCCTGCATGGCAACAAACGGGAAAGAGATGGGCTAAGCAAGACTCCACTGACCTGTCCAGCTGCTCCTGTGGCCGGAAGGGGCACTGAGCTCCATCACCCTCAGGTGCCAAGACACTGAGGGCAGTAGTGTAAGGTGAGTTGCACAGAACTCAGCTCTCCAACCTGTATTTTCACCAAGACCAACAGGAAACTGAGCCCTCCTTCCCACTGGGCATCCATCATGACGGGGAGTTGTGGGTTAGTTTGTTCTCAGACTCACCACGGTTGACATCACTGACGCTTAGTAGAAAGCTGGATTTCCACCTGCATTGTGCAACGACAAGGTGGTCCATTACTTCCGCCCTTGCTGGTGTCAGTGGCTCCAGGCTAAGCAGAGTTACCACTCATTTGGAGGAAGAGAATTACGTAAATTAGACTTCAGCATTTGCCAAGATGTGTCCTCAAGGGTGAGGAAATTAAATAGTTCCCCCACGTGTTTAAACAAAGCAGTAGGAGCCTGTCCCACTTTTGCTGAACGGAACGTTCCGCTGAACACACAACACACTAAAGTTCCACATGCTACTTAAAACAGAGTAAGAGCCTCCTGAAAAAGGGATCACATAACACAACACCAAAAGTATCCACAAAACAATAAAAAACACTTATCAAAGCAATAACCAGGACTATATATATATATATATATATATATATATATATATATATACACAATCAAGTTACACCATCACCAAAATAACTGGGATGTTGGAATTTCTTAATGTGAATTTTAAGGTAGTGACAAAAATGTGGGGCTGATAACGACTTGGATGGTTCTCAAAGGCATTATACTTAGTGAAAATAAATCTCCAAATCTCAAAATGTTACATAGTGTTTCACTTAATTAACATTCCTGAACAGCAAAATCATGCAAACTGACAACAGAGGAGGGCTATAGATGGGGGTGGGAGAAAGTTGGGTATGGGTAAAGACTTGTGGTGAAAACCTTTTCTCTCTCTCTCTCTCTCTCTCTCTCTCTCTCTCTCTCTCACACACACACACACACACACTCATACACACACAAATGTGTGTATGTAATAAATTAGACAGAATATATCAGTATAGATCTCCAGACTGTGTTGTTGAACTATCATTATCCAAGATATTATCCATAGGAAAATCTAAGGGACACATGCATAGAACTCTGAGCTAAATAAATTTTTAAAAAATTTATCCAGTCTGTTGTACTGAGCTATGAGCAACAAAAGCTTGACCCATGTAGCCATTTATGACTACATAAAAATGATGCCAACAAAGCCATTTCCAATGTATGAATCTATGTGTATGTGTAGGTGGATGGGTCACTGGGCAGCGGTTCATTGTAGAGGTAACTTGGTGCTGAGCAGATTTCTTGGGTTTCCAGGGTTGGAATGCTTTCTGTACATTCTAAAAATAATGTCAGGAATAACTAATAAAACATCTAATGAGGCTTTAAAAGTGTACACAAAATTTTCATAGCACACTATAGCAATAGAGAGCAATAAACACTAACATTTAAAAATGTTCAGATTCTAATATGCAAGAGAATCAAAGAGGTATACACATTAAAAGAAAATTATTTATGATAATTTAAAGCAGATGACAATTTAAGAATGTAGAATATAGGGTAAGAATTTGTAGTGTAGAGAAAAACATAAACTGACATTCACAACATATTTAAATGACGTTAAAAACACGGCTGCAGTTGTATTGTTTAAGGAGGCTGAGGTAGGAGGATTGAAAGTTTAATGCCAAACTGGGCAACTTAATGATTTAATAAGACCCTGTCTCAGAATAAAAAGTAAAACAGAGTTAGAGGTATAGCTCAGTGTCAAGTTCCTGGATTTATTCTTCAGTACAGAAAAAAATCTATGTATATACACATACAGTTAGTAAATTTCATTAATTGTTGAAAATTTTTGTTTTTTTTTTAATGAGATGGGGTCTCCCTGCATAGTTCAGGCTAGTCTTGAACTCACAGCAACGCTCCTGCCTCATCCTCCTGAGTGCTGAGATTACAGGTGTGTACCACCATGTGTGCCAAAGATCAAAATTTAATATAAGAATGCAACATAAAACTGAAATTGGAAGAAAAATTTTTAAAGTTGTTTATTTTATGTCAACAAATAAGAAAATCTAGAGCAACTTGGTAGATCTTTTTTTTTCTCCAGTTAGTATGCCAAGTTCACCAATACAATGTAAATAGAAGAAATATTATTAAAAGTTTGTGTGTTCCCCTAGTAAACCATGAACAAGAAAAGTTAAAGAGCTTGTGATGCATACCGTTTTATGTATTTGGCTGCATTTGCATTGTTCGTTGAGCAAGCACAACAATGCCTTCAAATTCTTTTAATGGGTAGAAAGTTGAAACTTGGGTATGTAATACTTCAACACTGGCTTTCTTGAAATGAAGACAGGAGTGTGGTACAGTAGCATGAAAATGTCTTTGTACTGCTATCATCTGAATGTTCCATTAGAGGTACAAGTAGAAGTTAGCCATATACTACCATTTCATAGAACAATGTAATTAATTTGTTTTCAATTAACTGATCATTATAACTTTTAAATTGGAATCTTCTAGGAATATTATGCATTAGATCATTAGTTTGATAGCATGATTTATTTTTAATATTGTTATATATATGCTGAGTTGCAATTACCAAAAATCCTATAATATAATATGAAAAACAGATTTTTTGTTTTCTGTTTACACAGTACTCTGACGCCTACAGTCTTACTTTGCATATTGAGTGCTTTTAGTTCTGGATTGGCGAAACCAAATTGTATCATCTTTAAATGACTTTAAAAATTCAAGAATAGTGAAGAAATGCTTGGGAAAGTTACAGATTGGAAATATCTGCGAGACAAGCCTGAAAAGATAAAAGAGGAAAAAAATCATATAAACTGTCAGCATCTAGAAAAACTGTTCAGTGTTTTTGACAAGCAGGTCAGCAGTGAGTACTCACCTTTTGCCTTTTGGACTTAATAATATATATAATCAGCAAGTTGGCAGTTTTCACTGACTGTGTAATTCAATGAAAAACCAGGAGAAATGCAATTTCCAGTTTGTTACATTGCAATGCACAAGTTCAGAAAATCTTGGTACACTTAAGCCTGACCTTTGTGCCCTTCCTTTTACATGAACATAAAAAAGAAGAGAAAGAGAGAGAAAATGAGATAGAGAGAGTGGGAGAGAGGAAGGGAGGGAGAGAGAGCAAGAGAGTGAGAGAGAGAGAGAGAGGGAGAGAGAGAGGGAGAGAGAGAGGGAGAGAGAGAATACCTTTACAAGTCCAACAAGTGATGAATTCAAAGCCAGTAGAGGGTGGTTTGATAAATTCCACAAGAGAAGTGGCATCCACAGTGTGATAAGATGTGATGAGGCTTCCAAATCTGACGAGGTCCTTGCAGAAGAATTCACAAAATTCATAAAGGCAGTAGGAAACGTTGCTCAACAAGTGCTCAACTATGATGAAACAGGACTCTTCTGGAAGAAAACACCAAAGACAACCTATATAACACAAGAGGAAAAGGCACTGCTGGGGCGCAGCCCCAGGAAGAACAGACTGATCCTTTCACTGTGTGCGACAACAAGCACCCAACTGAAGATGAAGCTGCTACTGGTGGACCATTCCTAGACCTCCTGTGCGTTGAAGGAACAGAATGTGTACCAGGCCAGACTGCCTGTCACGTGCAGGGCAATGCCAAAGCTTGGTGCACAAGGCAATTGTTCATGGGATGGCTGTACAAAGTGTTCCCACCCACCATTAAGAAATATCTCTCTGGGGCTGGGGATTTAGCTCAGCGGCAAAAGCGCCTGCCTGGCAAGCACAAGGTCGTGAGTTCGGTTCCCAGTACCGGAGAAACCCCCCCCCCCAAAAAAAGAAATATCTCTCTGATATTCAGTTGCCTGAAGGGTGCTTGTTCTGATGTTCAATGTCCTGGCACACCCTCCAGCCTCAGAGGATGATAGGAACACTGAGTATGACTTCACAAAGGTCAAGTTCTTAACCCCTAACACAACACCCCTTCTGCAGCCCATGGACCAGCAAGTGATCTGCAACTTCAACAAGCTCTGCACAAATGCGATCTTCACAGGAACAAGATGTCCTTGACTCTGAAAGAGCTCTGCAAGGAACATTTCAGTGTCCACCAATGCACCAACCTCATTGACAAAGCCTGGGAAGTTGTCACACACCGGACCTTAAACTCAGCCTGCAGGAAACTGTGGCCAAAATTTGTCACTGAACGTGAATTTGAAGAGTTGGATGCATGGGTAGAGGAGGAGATTGTGCCAGTGGGTAAGAGTATGGGTCTGGACATCGACGGTGCAGGCATAGAAGAGATTGCTGAGGGCCACAGTGAGGAGCTTGCTTGGGAGGAGTGTTCCAGTGAGGAAGAGGAAAAAAGGGGCAGAGGCTATCCGTGATGGGATAAAATCCACTGCGGGAAAGTAGACTGAGTGCCAGGATTTCTTTGAGAAGAACCACCTCGACATTCCTTTAACAAATGAAGTGTTCAATGTGATGAATGATAATGTGGTCTCGCATTTCCAGAGGATTGTGCAGCTCAGGCAAAAACAAGTAAATTAGACAGGTTTTTCATCCAAATTGACCCTGCAGCTAAAAGACAAAGAGAAGACACCGCTGAGGAGATCTCCCCAAAGTCCTTATGTGGGAGGAATTTCCCCTCAAACACTAACCTCCTCCCCACCCACCCTCCTATCCTTCATGCCAGAAGTGGCCTCAAGCGAGGTTAGCGTTCTCTGCCTTCATACTGTGTGTACTCTTTTGTGGTTTAAAATCTACATCTGGATCAGATGGATTAACCTGACTTACATTGAACTTTATGGAGAAATTTAATCTGGTTCATAGCAAATTTGGTTAGCAACCAGAATGGTAAAACAACTTAAGTTTGTTAATCAAGGTTCTACTGTGTTATCAAGCAGTATGTCATCAATTCCTACATTCTATTCCTGCTCTTGGACAAAACTTGTTTTGTTTTCAACCTTTCTTATTTAGCTGTCTCCTACTATAAACTCCCAAGAGAGAAACAGTTTTTTTCTTCTGAGGGCAGAGGAAATGATAACCAAATGTATGGTATTTGACATGCTAAGCACTAATGGAAGAAGCTGCTCCAAGGTCCCTTTGACTCTCTGCCCTAGATTGATCTTGTTTCTCCAGAAGCACAGGGAGCGGCTTTCTCAGAAGTTCCATTATCTGATTAAAGAAGTTTCTCCAGAAGGAATGCAATTGTCTTGGGCTCCACCCTATAATCTCATCAAACTGAGAATTGCTGGAAGGGAGACAGACTTGACACCACACCCAGAAGACCAGCTACATTTTGTCCAAAGCTGCTGTCTGTTCTTAAAGCTCATTTGTCTCTCCTAAATTTATTTTATTTTTCTTTGAAATTGCATGCATTCCCTCTGCCTTCTCCACCATGGAGAGGATATAAAAGCTTCTAAACTTCACCGTGTTATCAGTACTCACTGCTGTGATGTTCCTGAGCTCATAAAAAACTTCTGTGCTTCTTCTCCTACTAATCTATCAGTTGTCAGTTTGAATCCTGGACCTTAATTACCAAACATCACAGGGCCGAACAGAAGTGACTCTCACCCCTACAAACTTCTTTGTATTTCCAGGAGTTGAGACAGTGCCTGAAACATAAATGTGAAGTGAACATGTAGAACAAATGTATCTGGTGTAGAACAACCAGAAAGAAAAGGCGAAGGTTTAGGAAGCAGTTTATTACACCAGTGGGCTTCTGACTAGGATCTCTCCACAAGGGAGCCCTGCCTGGTGGGGTTTGGGGGTATTTAAAGGGAAAGTGAGCAGGCAGGTACATAGGCAGATTTGGAGCCTATGATTGGAGGGTTGGGTGACATCTTGGGTTGCTGAAGGAGTTTTCATATCTCAAGTTACAGTACAAGGCCATTAGTTAAATGTGCATGAGTTACACAAAGGAAGAAGTGTCCCATTACATGGGAAGTTACATGTTAAGGCCATCAATTACAAAGGTAGCAAAGATAGAGCTTTACAGAAAGGGAGAAGGGCTCTGTCATCGGGCCTCCTGGACATGTCCTGCTTGGTCTTGACAGTTATCCTGGGCAGGCTTGTATTTGGAACTTTAATTTCCCTTTCATTTGAATTCCTATTCTCAATGTAAATAAAGTGAGTTTTTCCTGAACCATGTGCATTATATGTTTTGTGTGTGTTCATTTCAGCATCCTCTCACTAGAGCTACGTTCCCTGAAGAGAATGGCTCATTTGACCTTCATAATTAATGTTGCAAACATCTAGGTTCTAGAATAATATCTGACACAGACTTGATGCTTAAAATTGTTGAATGATGCATTGTGAAATGAAAGGAAACTGCTCAAAAGTAAAGGCAACTGCAATGAGGGAAAAGAGAGAAGAAAGATGGGGAAATTATGTATACATGTATATACAGGATAGCTAACATAGTTGTACTACAGACTTCTATCGCTTTATTGAAAGGAACAGTTAATGATTACTTATTTGATCAACCTTGCATGTCTCTATTTGCTTTCCTGAGTAACCACTTTGAAGTTATCAATAGGTAATACAGCAACCATTGTTAATTTCCTGTCACCTTGTCTGTAACTCAGTATTGCGCATATTGTTCTTGTACTGTTTTGTAAATGGATGTCTGTTTGTTATTATGTTTTCCTTCTTTTATTTTTAAAATAAAAGAAAATTGTTGAATGATGAAAATTAGATTCCTTAAGAGGAAAGCAAATGCCTTTTTCCTTTTCTTTCCTTTCCTTTTCTTTTCTTTTCTTTCTTTCCTTTTCTTTTCTTTTCTTTTTTCTCTTCTCTTCTCTTCTCTTCTCTTCTCTCTTCTCTTCTCTTCTCTTCTCTTCTCTTCTCTTCTCTTCTCTTCTCTTCTCTTCTCTTCTCTTCTCTCCACATCAGATTTTATTTCATATTCAAATAACAGTTCTCCAACTTTCCTTCCTTGATAGCAGGGACTCCTCCCCTTTCTTTTCCAGTGTTCTCCTCTTTAACTCAGCATCTTACTCCAAGTTGTAAGATTTAAAGATCAAAATGTAAAAGCCAATCAAGGTAAAGCTCTTGTACACAAGGTTCCAAAATTGTTCTTTTGATGTGTATAAGTCACAATTTTTTTGCTCTACCTCTGCTCCATTTTTGTCCAGCCTTCTGTTGGGGACCATGATTTCACAATGGCTAATTCTGCACACTTTCCTAAAGGATAGATGGAGGCTTGGGATTACCAATATCACCATTTTGAGATGTCCCATTAACTCTCTTTTTTTTTTTTTTTTTTCTTTCTGGTACCGAGAATCAAACTCAGGACCTTGCCTTTGTGGGGCACGTGCTGTGCCGCTGAGCTAAATCCGCAGCCCCTCTCCTTAACTCTTTAGGGATGGGTCATCCTCTCCCACCCACTAAGACTAAACTAAAACCACTAAGATTAAAAAGCATTCCCTGGCAAGACCCTTCTTAGCCTGGGATCCTCTCCGCCTTTTGAGTCATCCCAGGATTATCCCCTACCCCCTGAGTCATCAATCTCTGAGTCTTCCTGATTTTAAGTCTTCCAATAGCCGCTCCTATCATTGTTATACCAATAAATACTAGCTGACTCTGAGAGTCTTTGTCTCTGTCCTTCCTGAGGCACTGACCTCCCAGCCCTGTTTCAAGTATTACTAAATTTGTCTCTCTTTCTTAATTCGTTCTTTCACCATACCCCTCATACAAGCAGTTGGGGATCTTGAACAGGTCCTCAATAGCCTTCAGTTCCTTACAAAAATAAAACTTCTTTTCAGACATTAAGAAGACACTCTTGAAAGTGTTCTTGAAGTTGTTGAATAATGCCACAATGACTGAGTGAAGAACAAAAGCCCTAAATATCATTGTTACTATCAATAAATGTGTCTAGAACAAATTAATAGTAGATATTTATTTCCTCACTGGTTAATACTTTATTATGTATTTTTTACAGCAAAGGCAAGCCTCACATATACGGAGAAACAGCTTTTTGTTCATTTGTATCATATCACCAACTCTGAATCAAAGAGCTAAATTATTTTAAAAGGAGAAGCCAGGATAAATACATAAAGACAAAGCCAGTCTTAGGGAATGAAGACTATATTATTTTTGTTTTCAGAAAACAAAACTCTTTATGTAATAAAATATTTAATGAAATACAAACAAAAGACAGAAAAGTCTACTAATCACTTTTTAAAAAATGCCTCTCTGGAGCAGGGCAATCGATGGCAAAGCACAATATCAAGAACATGTCTAGGAAGTGACTCAACTGCTAAAGATAAATCTGTGTTCAATTTTAAATAACCAATATGATCATTAACACCACTCCAAATGCGAGGTTTTGTATAATTCTATAATAATGTTATTAATACTATAATGTTTTGAAAATGAAATTGGTCCAATTATGTAAATAGAAGCTTCATTATGTATATCATTTATGTGTATCATCTCTTTATATGTCTATAGGCATATATAAACATATATATTTTGGCCCAGTTCTACACAATAAAATTGATTTCCTAACTCTCTTCATTTCCCAGAATTATTGGCTAAAATTCAAACAATATAGATGTATCTCAAATTGGATGAACTCCCACATTTGCATACATAACACGTGTATAAATACATATATGTGCAAGAAGCATATATGCATATATGTGCAAGAAGCAAAGGAAATGGAAAAAATACAAGATGGTTATACTACTAGTTTCCCTTCATTCATTGAAAAGAAAGGTTTGTTGTGCAAAAGCTTTTTAATAAGGTGAGACCCTATTTGTTGATTCTTTGTAATATTTCCCTTGCAGTCCAGGTTTTGTTCATAAAGTCTCTGCCTAAACCTGTCTTTGATATTTACCTGTTTTCTCTTCCAGTCAATTTGTGTTTCTATTCTAATATTTAGATCTCTGATCCATTTTGACTTTAGTTTAATGCATGGAGATAGACATAGGTCTAGTTTTAGTCTTTGGAACGTGGAAAGCCAGTTTTTCCAGCACCATTTATTAAAGAGGCTATCTTTCTTTCAGTGAACATATTTGGCTCCTTTGTCAAAAATAAGGAGGCTGAGTGTTTTGGGGGTTGGAGCTGCATCTTCTATTCTGTTCCACTGATCCTCAAGGCTTTTTTTGCCAATACCATGTTGATATTATCACAGTAGCTTTGTAGTATTATTTCAGGTCTGGGATTCTGATGCCCCCTGTTTTGTCTTTTTGCCCAGAATTCCTTTTGTGATTCTCGGCCTCTTCTGGCTCCAAATGAATTTAGGAATGTTTTCTCTGGATCTGTGAGGTGTACTAATGGTGTTTTGATTGGGATTGCATTGAATCTGTATAGCAGTTTTGGGAGTATGGCCATTTCACTATGTTGGTTCTTTCTATCGAAGAGCAAGGGATATCTTCCTATTTTTGGATACCCTGTTTGATCTCTTTTATTAGTGTACTGTAATTTTCACTGTACAGATCATTTACATCCTCTGTTAGTTGGATTCCTAAGTATTTCTTTTTTAAGATGCTATTGTGAAGAATGTGCATTCCCTAATTTCTCTCTCTCTGTGAGTTTATTGCTTGTGCACAGGAATGATCTTGATTTTTGAGTGTAGACTTTGCATCCCACCACACTACTGAATGTGGATATTAAATCAACAAGGCTTTTGCGGAGTTTTTGGGTCCTCTATGTAGAATACCATGTCATCTGCTAATAATGATAACTTAGCTTCTTCCTTTCCTATCTTTATTCCTTTTATTTTTTCCTCATGTTTAATTGGTCTGACTAATGTTTCCAGAACTACACTGAATGTGAGTGGTGATAATGGACAGCTTTGCCTTGTTCCTGATTTTAGAGTGAAGGCTTGAAGGTGTTGACCATTTACTATGATGTTGACTGTTGATTTGTCTTAGATGGCTTTTACCAAATTGAGGTAAAGACCTTCTTTTCAATTTTCTGCAGGATTTTCATCATGAATTAGTTTTAGTCTTTATCAAAAGCTTTTCCTTCATCTTTTGAGAAGGTTATGTGATTTTTCTCTTTGGTTCTGTTAATATGGTGTATTAAATTTACTGATTTGTGTATGTTGAACAATCTCTGAATCCCTGGGATCAATCCTATTTGGTCATGATGTATAATATTCTTAATAATTTGCCACTCTCTGTTTGCCAGTATCTTATTAAGAATTTCCGCATCTAAGTCCATTAGGGAGATTAGCCCACAGTTTTCTTTTTAGATTGTGCCCTTCTCTGATTTTGGAACCAGGGTAGTACTTGCCTCCTGAACTGATTTTGGAACTACTGTTTCCCTTTCAATTTCTTTAAAGAGTTTCAGCATTATGAGCATTAGTTCTCTAAATTTCTTTTAGAATTCAATGGTGAATCCATCAGAGCCTGGGCTTTTCTTTGTTGCAAATTTGTAATTCTATTTTTAATTTCATTGGCTGATATCATGTTATTTAGAATATTTATATCTTCTTGATTTAGTTTTGGCAACTCGATTGTGTTTAGGATTCTGTCCACTTCTGTGTTTTCCATCTTATTAGAATATAGATTCTCATAGTAGTTATCGATGATTGCTTGGATTTCTGTGAGATCCATTATGATTTCCCCATTATCATTCTTAATTGTTTGAATTTATCTTTTTTCTTTCCTCTCTTGGATGAGGTTACCTAATAGTTTATCAATTTTAATTATTCTTTCAAAATACCAACTTTTTGATTCATTGATTCTTTTTATTATTTTCTTAGTCACTATTGCATTAATTTCTGCTCTTTATCATTTCCTCCTTTGTACAAGTTTTGGGTTTGATTTGTTCTTCATTTTCTAGAAGTTTGAGGTTCAACATTAGGTTGTTTATTTGCGCTCATTCTGTTTTCCTATTGTGTGGTTTCAGCCCTATGAATTTCCCTCCTGGTTCAGCTTTCATTGTGTTCCATAGGTTTTGGTATGTCGTATCAGCATTACCAATTAGTTGTCCATAATGTTTAATTTCATCTTTAATTTCCTCTGTGATCCATTGGTTGTTCAGAAGGATTTTGTTTAATTCCATGTGTTGGTGTAGTTTTTCTGATTTCCTTTGTGGTCAATTTCCAGTTTCATTGTGCTGTGGTCAGATAATGTACATGGGATGATTTTGATTCCCCACATTTACTTAAACATGTTTTGTCAGCTAATATATGGTCTATTTTGGAGAACATCCCATATGCAGCTAAGAAGAATGTTTATTCTGTTGTTTTGGGGTGAAACACTGTGTAGACATCTACCAAGCCCTTTGTTCACAGATTTGCTTTAATCCTAATATTTCTTTGTGGATTTTTTGTCTAGTTGATCTCTTTTTACGAGAGCGAGGTATTAAGGTCCTCCACTACAGTTATGTTAGTGCTTATTTGGTTTTTCATGTCTATTAATATTGGATTTATGTAGTTGAGTGAACCTGTGTTTGGTGCATAAATATTCATGACTGTTATCTCTGCTTCTAGAAGTTTTCCCTTAACAAGTATGTAGTGACTTTCTTTGTCTCTTTTGATTAGTTTTGGCTTAAACTCTATGTTGTCTGCAAATAGGATAGCTACCCCTGCTTTTTTGTGTGTGTTCCTATTACATGGAGAATTGTCCTTCATCCTTTGGCTTTTACTTTGTGATTTTCTTATTGGGTTAACTATGTTTCTTAACTATAGCATATTGTTGGATCTTGCTTCTTAATCCATTCTGAAAGTCTGTTTCTCTCAATTGTTGAGTTGAGACCATTTGTGTTGATGGTTATAAGTGATATCTATTGGCTTTTCTTTTTCATGTTCTTTTAGTGTTGTTCATTTCCTGTCTTTCTCCCCTGTTTAATTGCTTGCCCTACCTGGTGGCTTCTTTCTTTTGGTTTTCATGTGGTTTTTTTTTTGTTTGTTTGTTTCCTTTATCCCATCACATATATCTTTCAGAACATTTTATAGAGTTGGTTTGGTGGTCTAAATTCTTCAGTTGCTCTTTGTCATGAAAGTATTTTATTTCTCTATCAATTTTAAATGATAATTTTGCAGGATATATTAGTGTGGGTTAAGGATTGTTTACCTTTAGGGTTTGAAATACCTCAATTCTTGCTCTCCTTGATTTGAAGATTTGTGTTGAAAAGTCTCTTCTAATTCTGATGAGCTTTCCTGTATCGGTGATATGTTTCTTTTCTCTATGTGCTTTTAATATTTTGTCTTTCTACTGAGTTTCTGGAATCTTGATTGTTGTATGTCTTGGTGTAGATTTATTTTGGTCATAACTATTTGGAGTTCTATATGCTTCATTTATTTGCATGTCAAATTCTTTATCCATATTTGGGAAATTTTCTGCCATTATTTCTGTGAAGAGATTTTTAATGGCTTTTGTGCCATCTCCAGCTTTCTCACTGATTGCAATCAATCTTATGTTGTTCTTCTTTGTTTCATCATGTAGCTGTTGGATCAGTTTTTCAGGGTCTCTTGCAATTTTTATAATATCTTTTTTCCTAGTCACTAGTCATATTCTTGTCTTCTAGATCTGATATTCTATCCTTGTCTTCATTAAATCTGCTGGGTATACTTTCAGTAGAGTTTCTAATCTCCTGCATTTCTGTTTGGATCTGTTTCATTGATTACATTTCTTGTCTATGTTGGGCATTAATGGTTTCCATCATTTTTCTGAGCTCCTCTATTTGTTTATCTGTATCTGCTTTAATATCTTTCATTTTGATGGCCATTTCTTTTTATACCTTAGAGATTTTTTTTCTATGCCCTCTTCCATTTGTTTTTTTCACTTCTGTTACTATCATTTCAGAGAGTTCCATTTGTTGGCTTCCAATTTCTTCTATCTCTTTGTGCTCTGGACTTTTTCTGGGTAGGTTGGGCATTTGGGATTGCATTTTGCTTCTTTGTGTTGTCATTTTCTATTTTATTTTGTTTTCTGTGTTGATGCTTGTAGCTTTCTTGTTAGATTGCTTTATCACTGGTGTCAAAGCTTTCTTAGGAGGTGTCTGTTCCTCCACATTTCTTCTACATGTAAGTGGTTCTTGGTCTTTATGTTCTTCCCAAGAACCTACTCGGCCAATATATTAAGACTGTAGAGTTACCATTTGACTCAAGGCCCATTCCTTTTGTACTGGACTATGGTGATGGTTATAACCCCTTACAATCACTGTGTTGTTATACTGAGGTGGGGGGACTGGTTGTAGCATGTATAACATCCTGGTTAAATAGTTCAGTTGGCAATAACAATAGGCTTAAATACAGCCTGGCAACTGGCAAACTGTGGTGAGTGTTAGCCTCATAGCTATAGCTATAGGAGGAAGGTCTACAGAAATATAATATAATCCATCTTATACCAGGAACTTGTATGCAATGATTTTCCACCAAGTACAGTGTTTTTACCCCTGTTGTGGGAGGTTCAGGAGGATAGGAGGCAGGATGGAGAGGATGAGATTAAAAATAGTAGGACCAAGGTTGGAGGGCACAGGATGATCTTCCAGTTTTGGGGTAATTATAGGGCACAGAAGGTAAGGATTGTAAGAAAAGGCCTAGGAGTTTTGAAGTGAACCAGATAAAGAGACAATGTTCATGTGCATGAAAATATCAAGAATTCAGACAAGACAGTTGACAAAAGAGAGGACAAGGACAAGAAGAATAAAATGAAAGAAAGGTTAGAGGTCACCTGTTGGCTTGTATTGCTAATGTTGCATGGGATATTTCCACAGCTCTAGTTCTGCCTGTCGATCATGTGTGCCTTAGCTGGAGTTCTACTGTGTCGCTGGTGTTCCTGCAGGTCTCCGGGCCCTGAGTCCCACCATTGGAGAGAGGGAGGGAAGGACAGGTCTCAGACTTTTCTCACCAGAAGCACCACCCTGGGTCAGTGGAGGAGGAGAGAAGCAGAACTCACAGTCCTCTCACAAGCATAGTCATCCTGGGTCAGTGGAGGAAGGGTGGGGCATGAACTCACATCTTCCCCATTATTTGTTTTGAAAATTTGTTTTACCTATTCCATGAGATAAAAAGTATATGTGAATATATATGAACACTGAATATGTATATATACCAATAAATGTGTGTGCATAAATGTGTATGTGTTTACACTGATCCACCATAATCTAATTCCAAATTGGATGAACTTTATATTCCAACTCATGTTAAATAATTTTTAGTATTATCTGATGACAGGACTTATAGCTAATATTTCCATACTAAAATCATTTTAAAAGTCTATTTAACATTAGTATTTGAAATAGTTTTACTAATAATTGGACTGACTAGATACAGAGTATACTATGAGCAGACCAAGACCACAGAAGAAGACAATGGATCTTTTTGTCCATTGGTTTATGAAATACTTTTACAAAAGGAACTCACTCTTGGGGTTCTTGTGTCTAGTGGCAATGTGTCATGCACATTTTTCCACTGGCCTTTTCTGCTGCCTGCCCTGCAAGAGCACAGTGTTTACGCTCTAATCCTAGTAAAATCACTAATTAGGTTACAAACATGAACAAATTACTTCATCAGTATGCATCTCTGGTTTTTATCTGGAAAATGATGGAGGAAGAAAATAATACTTCCCTACAATTAATAATTTAATTATAATTTAATTCTAATTGTCTATGGGGAAACACACTCAAATAAATACAACAAAATAAATTTATTTTTCATTACAGCTATTTGAGAAGTTATTCAAGGGTTTCACAGTATTGCATCTGTTATGGTTTGGGGGATATTTTGCAAGAGGAAACAATATAATACAGTACACATATTTTATAAAATTATTTATAATAGTCACCCAAAGCATAATATACAAGAGAGTGCAGGAAATCTGTCCACACACTAAGACCAAGGAATCCAGCTGAGGGCCTGGATCCCACAGAAATGTCCTACATGAGTCCTGCTGAAGGCCTAGAACTCATAATAGTGGCTCCCACGAGTCCACCTGGAGGCCTAGAGCCCCTAATATTATCTCATGCAGGCCTGTTTCATGGATCTGTGCTGGGAAGGCCCAAAGGTCAGTGGTGGAATCTAGGATGTCTGTGCCAGCGGGATGAAGGATCTGTGCTAGCAGGCTGAGGGATCTGCACTGTAGCCAGGCAGTGGTGCTCAGAAGAAGCAGAGCTCCCCCAAAAGGTACCAAAGCCATCCTCAACAACAGTGAGGTCCCAAGCTCCTCCAATGATCAAGGTGGCTGAGTTCCCATCAGGGAAGCCAATGCAGCAAGCTTCTCTACGAGACTGGCAGTGCACCATCTTCCCCTCTAGAGGCAGAAAGCAATGCTCAAAGTGAAGACCAGAGCTCCCCAAAGTGAACCAAAGCCATTCTCAGTGCCAACGAGGTCCCGAGCTTCTTGGACGATGAAAACTGCCAAGTTCAACAGGAAAGCCAGCATGACGAGCTCCTCCAAAACAACCAACATCTTCTTACAGCATCCCAGCTCCTGACAGCATCTCTCAGCTCCCAATAGACTCTCAGATCCCAACAACCTCTCAGTTCCCAAAAGCCCCCTTCTTCTTCTCCAGTTCTGCCTCTTATGCTGCTGGCAACAGTCCTCAGGCGGGCCGCCCACACCCAGCACCATGTTTACTCAGTTCAGCTGGGGGTTATAAGGTGACCACAAGTGGTCAATTCACCACAGTATCTTAGAAGATACTCAATAAACTGGAAAGATTCATTGTCTCTGTTTATTTGTTTTTGGCATGGCTCTCTTCTATCTTGAATGTTATAGAAATAATCACTAATAATAGCCATTTTTGAGCAAAAAACTGAAATAAAATCCTAGGTTAAATTGTACTAGTTATATATTTTAGATATGCAAAGACTTTATTAATTAACCCTGAAAACATAGGGCTGAGGAAACTTGTTAACTAGAACCCTAGCCTATGAGAAGCTCTACTGCCTGTATCACATTAACGAGAGGAAGGAAGTTCCTGACCTTGCTTGCAAGACCGGAATCCAAGGATCACTTAGACATGCTGAAGTAGCCTCAGATTCCAACCTTGGTTCTTCAGATGAGATTTGTGTGTTTTGTTTAGTTTTTCACAATTATCTCAACATCATAGTTGTCAATGAAACACCCTAATTCAGCTCTTGTCTGTTGCTGGTCATCATGCTATGGCATTTCTAACAGAAAGCAAAAGAATGTTTCAAAGTAGACAGAGCAACAGTGCAATAATTTTAGTGACTACTGCTTCTTTACAGTGGATCTCTCAGTGCTGTGCCTCACTCTTTCTGAAAAATGCTCTCATACAGTCAGGAGCTGTTTCTTCTCCAAATTCGTCCTCAGAGTCACAAAGCACAAACACATCTTGTTAAAATCCATTTTGAATCCCTTTATCTACTCTCATTTTTTTCATGGAGTGTGCTCTTCCTTGCTGCAGAGTGTCAATTTCCCTAATGTTGATTCATTGCAAGTGTGTTCCTGGCACTATCTATCAGGTGGACTTCCTGCATATGAAAGCATATAACTTGCAATAGGACAGTAGATCAATGTTTATTTCTTCTTCAGTTCCAGCTCTCTACCTTCACCAGTATCTTCCCCTCACATGCCCCTGCTCCACTCTGGGCTCCATACATGGTCTGAGTATGACTCATGCTCTAGAACAAACCTCTCTGGCCATTTAAATTCTTCCAAATCATGGAAAAGCATGAAGTCCAAGATTTGAAAAGATAGCCAAAATATACTCTATTTCTCTTGGATTACAAAGTATAAAAATATGAGGTCGGAATCATCTCTAGTGATTTTTGCACTTCTCAGAGGAAAATCTGGAAGGGTGCTGTGGAATCCAAGACTAGTAGAAGCATAGTGATGAAAAGAAACAGAATTCTAACAAAGAGTGGAAATTATTACACACAGTACTGCTGCTTCATGAAAAAACCTAAGGCAGTAAAGTCTGGTCTTCATTGAAGCTAGAATTAGACTTTTGGTTTGTTTTTTATTTTAGTGAACTTGAAAATGTTCTACCTGTTATTGTTATAAATATAACTAGGCCTAAGAATATAGATAGTACAGTAAAAATTCTGAGCTATCCACTTTGCTGACTCCACATGCCCCATGGCAGGATACAACAATTAAAGACTAGTCTATTTCTACTCACCTTGACCCTTTCTCGTGATGAGGAAAAGACAGCAATCAGGAGTCCTACACTTGACAGTGTTCATTAATAACAGCCGAGTAAGGTCTTGTACTGTTCCAGAGGCTCATCTCTGAGAACAAAATGAAAAATGTTAACCCTGGGGATATAAATGGTCTTGAGATTGTGTACTCACTTTGGAAAGAGGAAGACAGAATGAAGCCTTAATGACTGGTTTCCAATATTGGGAGATTCTACATGGTGAAAATAACAACTAATATTCTATATGAAAAATAAAAAGTTGGAAATTTTGTAAATGCTATTCTTTTGAAAATGAGGAAAGTCAGAACCAGAAACTTGGATAATCATTCACAACCTGCAACTCATGCACCAAGAACTTAGAGTAGCTAAGTATATGGTGATGCATGTCTGCGATCCCAGGTACTTAGGAGGCTGATGACGGAAGATCACATGTGCAAGGTCAGCCTGGGATATACAGAGAGACTCTGCCTCAAAATATAAATTAAGAAAAAGAGATTGCTGATTAATCTTGTGGAAAAGTGCTTGCACTGTATGTCTCAGCTCCTGGGTTCAGTCTCAAGTACTGAAAAAGGAAGTGGGGCAAGCACCAAAAGAACTCAGTTTTTTCCACTAGAAAAATATTTCTTCTGTCTTTACCTAGATTGTGTCATGACACCCTCCCTGACATTCATCTATTCTCTGCTTTCCACTCTTCTGTGGCTATATTAGGGCCTCTGCACTTGCAGCATCTCTAAACTGATCATGCATTTGGAAAAAATGGAAGCTACACATTTCTGTATTAAATAGCATGTTTTTAAAAATTGAACTACCTGACCTCTACTCCTGGACAAGATAAAATAACTGATATCAGAAAAAATTTCTCAACCATAACAACTATGAAATCTTCAGATACAGAAACAATATTTTGAAGGCATCAGAATTCAAATACAGCATCCAATATTGAAGAAAAAAAAATACTCTGAATGTGGATGTTAAATTTCTAGTTGTTCCTTGTCTTGGCATTTGATGTTTACTGTGCAGGAGCAGAGAGAAGAAGCAATCAATGATCTAGACCTTGTGATGATCACACTCTGTGGGGGAGACAACATTAGACAATGAATTCTAAAAACTATAAAGATAAGTTCCATAAAGATAGGACATCCAGGAACAAGACACAGAGGGTGAAGAAACAGACAGAAGGCCATTCAACATGGCCAATCCAGTACTTTTTTGTTAACTGATACATAGAACAACAGAAATCAAATCTGCAACAACTTCTAAAAGCTAAGTAGAAAATTCAGGAATCTTAGTGTACTATAGAGATGAATGGCAAAATTTAGGTTCCTCCAAATTTGAGGGGACAGGCAACCACCTCAACTTTTCAGATTAAGCTTGAAATTATTGCTGTAGGAGAACAGGTAAATTGGAAATTGACCATTGTTGACTGGGTCAGGTTGACATGCCCGTTCTCTACTTGAAAAAATTCAGTCCTCTCTGGAAGAAGATAGCATCATTCAAAATCATTATTATATTTGTGTGCATTGTTCAGCATGTAAAACAACACTTACCTGTCATGCAGTGAAAGAAAATCAAAGTATCAAAGTTGGGAAGACTAGTCACAGAGACAATTACAGATATTAAGCTTTATATCCTGATGGTAAACATTTTCAAAAGAAATAGAGGGACAAAGAGAGTCACAGAGACCAGGAGCCAGTGAAAAGAACAAGAGGTAAGTTCTAATACTGAAAAGGTAATAGTTAAAATTATAATTAAAATAGATGAATTTAACATTTCAATGAACAAAGCAGGCAAGGGGATTTTAACACTAGAATATAGGGCAATCGAACTGAAACAATTTGAAGCACAAAGTGAAAAGAAGATAAAAATGAAGAAGGAGGAAGGAGCAAACATGCCGTGAATAGAAGACATAAAATATGTATAACTGGTGCTGCAGGATTAGAATAGGGAAATAAGGAAGGTAAAGCAGTAACTGAGCTCAGATTCCTGAGAACTTTCCAGGAGTGAAAGGCATGGTAGGAGCTTTCATTTGAGGTTATTTCCAGTGTTCCCCAACTCCTGGTATCCACACCCTTGTGCTGAGTATTAGCTGGACTTAGTGACTCACTTTTAAATAATAGAAGGGACAATTTCTGACCCTAAGACTGTCAATAGAAGCCATATGGTATTTTATGTTCATCATCTCCCTCCTACCCTCTTTAGCCCTCCAAGTCACTATCGTGGGAGAACTCAGCTATAAGGACAGGTCACAAGGCAAGGAACCAAAGCAACTGCCAAATGGCACAGTTCAGAACTTAGATGTGGATGCTTTCATTCTTTCAGGGGACTGACTGTCACCCTCCAACTTGAGTGCAATTCCATGAGAGTTCCTGAGAGAAAATCACCCAGCAAAGCTATTCTTACATTCAAAGAATAGGACAGTAAATGACTGTTATTTTAAGAGGTTAAATTTTTTAATTACTAGGAAGCAACTGACAGTCAGTTGTCTCTCTAAAAATAAAGCCAGTGGTAGGACTACAAAAGCCTTCATTAAGGTCTTAGAAATACCACAAGTTGCACCTGAAGGTACTGTTTAGTCAAATAAAAGACACTTCAAAGATTACAGGGAGTGTAAGCTACAGGATCTCTTAATAAAACTGGGTTAAAAAAAATTCTAAGAAATATAAAGGCATTGTTCCACAGGAGAAATATAAATTAGTGAGAGGTCTTTTTCAAGGAAATACACTGAAATGTTTTTGCCTAGTAAGGAACATATAAATAAAACTTAAAAGAGATCTATAATGTCTAAAAATTTTCCATATCCAGCAATATGGCGGCTTGAACTGAATGAAGGAGAGTGTAAGACCTGAAGAATATTTTGCACATTCAAAATTCAACTGGGAAGAAATAGGCTGAATATAATTTTTATCTTCAAACATGGATAAATTTCATAAAAACAGGAAGAGTGCCTCAGACAGTGAATGGAGAACCAGTCTGTGGAACCCAGAGTCATGAGGAGTCATGTCAAGATATAGGTAGTACTGTTATGGCTAAGTTAGAGACCAGAGGTAGGGAAAAGTGCAAGCCTTCTCCAAATTAATGATTCCACTGCTTTAAAACTATTTAAAAATATTCCCTAATATATATCCTTCACACTAAGAGCTTATCCTAGCTCATTAAAAAGAAAGTTTGTGTTATTATCTGTTTCATTTTTGTAAGAACCTTTCAGTTTGTGTCTTGTACTGACTGAGTAGCTACTTTGAACATAATGAAACACTGTGTAGTAATATTCAGCATTTACAGTTTATTTAGTAATAAACTCCCTTTGTTCCCTTATTTGGTTGTAAAAATTTGTTTTATATTTTCATAAAAGAAGAAAGTAGTTTAAAATGCACCTTAGAGGGAATATAGAATACACTTAGAGCACACACAAGTCCCTCTCCACAAATAATAAATGTACAAGAAACTTGTTTTCCTTTATATTTTCTGTAATCCAGTATTATTTCCAGTAAGAGCGCCCATTCATGACAGAGGGCAAAACTTAATCCCAGTAAATTTAAATTCTCAGTCTAGTCCGTGGGATTCCGTACAATTTCTGATCTCTTACATGGGGGAAGGACATGAGAAAAGAATTAAGATGCATTACATATGCATACGAACTCACAGTGAATATAATCCTCATGCCTTGCAAACACGAACTAACAAAAAAACATTCGTGGTACTGGTTCTCCGATCTGTGCTAACATCCTCTAAAACATCCATCATTCCATCTGATCTTCTCCCTTTGGTCCATCCTAGTGCCTCTGGATGATCTCATGGTAAAATCTGAGCAGTTGCCTTACTCTCTGCAGCACTGTGGCTTCCTTAGCATCCCCGAGGCGAGGACACCTATGAGATTGTCTCAGGACATCCAGGTTAACACCACTCTCACTTTGGGCAGTTTTTCAGCTACCACCTTGCAAATCTCATGCAAGGGAGAAATGAGTCAGTTCATTTCTCATACTTCTCATATTTATTTCTCTTGCTCGCTGCCTTCCTGAAGTCTACCAAGAAGAAGTGCACGTGCTTTCTGCCTTGGTTTACACAGGCCCAACTGGTCCTCCTACTGCTCCATGCCACTTGAGGCTCATCTCGCTGAGGCTTAAGGCATCTTTCCAACGTGCTTTCCACTCCAGAGACCACATGAATCTTCCTGCTGTTCCCCTGAAAACTCCTCATGTGCTGTGTTTCCCCAGTAGGTGATACTTAATCTTCACTCAGATTTTTGCTCAATTGTGGAAAATTTTTCTAGTGGGAAATCTTTGTAGTCTCCATGGCAGAGTTCAGTTCTTGTCAGCAGAGATATCAGAGAAGTAATGACTGAAACATGATGAACTCATCAAGATGGGATACATATTACACATACAATTTTGTATCGCAAACATATATGAACAATAAAAAGAAAGACAAAATGGTGATTAAAATGCAGTATTTGATCCTCTGTTCTTAGGCTAGAAGCCTTTAGAAGATTTAGAAAATCTGCACTGGAAACCTTGACACATTTTAAAGTTTTGGGGACCTAATACGGGAAGTTTCAGTCCATTTTAATATTGTAATCCTGACCATATAACTTCTCTGACTAGAATTCTGTACTTGCTGTCCTAAAACTTTATTTCTGGCCCACAGGGACTTGCAGACTTTTGCTTACATTTTTAGTTCAGTATTCTATCACTCTACACAATTTGCTGCTCTGTGATTTCACTTTTAGACTCTTTCCAATGGTCTTTGGGCCAGCTATTTCTTTTGCCTCCACCTTCGATCTCAGAAGTTTCCTATGGTACATTCTTCAATTCTCAAAAAGGACTTTATCATGCCAAAAACAGTGACTGCCTCTACCCATTGTGATTCATTGCTAAATCAGCACTTTATTTTTCACACTAATTATTAACAGCCATTATTTTCTGTAACCTTACTGTTTATTTCCTGTATAGTTCCTTTTATAGTTTGTCATTAGTTCCAGGTAAGCTATAAACTTTACAAAGTACTATGAGTTTTACTAAAGCAGTGAATTATTTTTCAAAGAACTGTAAATGATAAATTTCTAAATGTAGTTACCATTTCTCCTTCACTTCATTTCTTTATGTAGATCCAGATTTTGATCTGGTATTATCTTCCTTTTGCATTTCCTTTAATATATCTTATAATGTAGTCATAATGCAATCTTTCAGCCCTATGAGTTTGATAAAGTGCTAATGTATTAAAACTGCCTTTTAAGTGATATTTTTGCTAGGTATAAAATCCTATATTGATAGCCCCTCCCTTCCTATCCATTATTAAGATGTTACTGCCTGTGTCCTCAGTGAGGGCCATATTTGTCCTAAGGGAATGAACAGATATTTTGGGGAAAAGGAAACAGAGTTCATATTTCAATAACTTCTCATCCTGAGGAAAAAACCCATTGTACATAAACCAATATGAAGTAGATCCATGGTGTTGTAATTCCTTCAGGCAGGAGTGATTAAGAGAAAAAAAGACTGGCTAAAGTTGATAATAAGAAGAAGATATTTGAACACTGTTGTATTTTATTTGTATTGTATGTGATGAGGAATTAGCAATACTTAAGTTTTTTTCCTTATCTTTATATAATATGTCAGGGCAATGTAATTATATTATGACTTCAGTTAGTTTTTTATGTTTCTTTGCTTGAGATTTGTTGAGATTCTTAGATCTGTGGATTATTTTCTCCTTTGGGAAAATTTTCAATACTATTATTTCAAATATTTTTTTCCCACAATTCCCAACATTTTTAGGAACCTCAACTGCATATACTTTAGGCAATGTGAAATTGCCTAACAGTATTTCTGTGCTTCATTTTGGATAGTTTCTGTAAAAATCTTTTCTATTTTATATTCTACTCTAATATGGATGTTAAATAGGATGAGAAGAGAGAAATTATATTGAACAAAATTTATTTACTTTTAAAACCATATCTATATAGAATAATTAAATGTGATTTAAAATTTTTTTAAAAAATAGATTCAGTATGAGCAAAATGAAGAAAACCAAAGTCAATTCATAGAGCTTGTAGAGGGGAGGGATATAGAAACATCAGATCATCAGTAGCTAGGTTAGGAGCACGATGTCACGAGAGAACTGTCTGGTATCTATTTTAAAAGAAGGAAATAGGGTGCATGGCATTTGTCTTGGTTAGGCGAATATTCCAAATAAATAAAGCTGTCCACATACCTTCCAGGAAGTTTGATTTTAAAAATAACAATTCTTAAACAAGTTGCAAATACTCTGTAATGTGGGGGCAGAAGTCCCATTCCCTGATGGCTCATGTCCATGCTGAAAGCACCAGTAATCTGCAGTGTGCCTTGCCGTATACCTGAAATGTATAGAAGCACTTTTGTTAAAATGATCTGTTTTTGTCTATAATTTTGATTTTCATGTAGTTACACTTACAAGATATACACACTAAAATGGGTGCATAGTATCTGCATTTTAAATGATGTTTGACAAATTATTTCATAGGACAAAAGGACAAATCTTATTCAAAATATGCATTGGAGATATCTATCTAT
>NW_004955447.1:13019312-13059474 GCF_000276665.1 Chinchilla lanigera
AGCAATCCTTGCCAATGAGGCCCTAAACAAACTTGTTAGATTAATTGTTTTAATACTGTATTGTACTGATAATACTATATTGTATTTATTAGACAAAGTTTTGTCAGGTAAAAGTGTGGTCTAAAATAAACTAATTAGACCTAAATGATACCTGTTTCTTACACAGGATATTAGATTAGGAACACTGCAAAAGAAGTTGGTGTGAGTTTTTAGGGGATAGTTGACAAACTAAATGGCTCTGTTTTTTGGAGAGTTAGTAAATACCTCCTGGACATGAGGTAGACCATGCTTTGGGAACAACCTGCTATAATTATTCTTTTGATGTGTTTTCCTGTAAGAAGATATATTTGCTTGGGATGCAAACTGGAGACAAAGGCAAACTCCCTTTTGCTTTAAAAAAGGGATCACCACAAAAGCTCAAGCATGCATTTAACTTTTTGGTTAATTCTGTTATTCACTTCTTTGGGGAAATTGTTTTTATGGTAATTTATGTTGTCCTACTAAATGACCTGGATTGGCATTATGATTTTCAGGTAAGATACTTGAGATTGGATTTCCAAGCTATTTAGCACTGAATAATTTCCAACTATAGTTCTAATCTGTTTAGACTTGTGAAGTCTTAAATTACCGTCTAGGTATAAATGAGCAAACATTTCATTAAAAAATGAACAGTTTTATGACAATACCTTTCCTTGGAAAATGGATCCACCTGAGCTTTTCTAATAGCTGGTGACATCCATTAGTGGTTTTCTCTGAAATTGAAAACATTTTCCATCTGTTCATACACACTCATTACAAAGTAGTTAAGAGCCTGTGGGATCACAAAGGCACATTTTGGCAAATTACAAAATATCAAAATGAGTTATTGAAGAGGCAGCAATGACTATATAATAAGCTGTTCAAACCTACAATTGTCAGGTTTTGTGTAAGAAAAGACATCTGTGCACTAAAATTGAGTTTACCTTTAATATTTGGACTCTTTCATTTGCAGGTATTCATTTGTGAGCCTATCACTCAAGTTTCTTTCTAAGGGAATTTGTGTAACTTTGTGTTTCCAAAAATAAAAACATTCTTTTGCAATCATTAGGATATTACTACTTAGCGCCTTCTCCAAAGAATAAACTAAATAAATGGGTTTAAAGGAAGATGGTGAAAGATACACTTGGGCAGAAGAAAGACTGCCTTGGTGGTCAGTCTACTAAGCAATGAAAAAGTGGGTGGTAGAAAGCTCACTTCTGGAAACCTCAGGGAAAGAGGATGATCCTGAGGATGTTATTTTGCCAGAGGAAGGTGAGTGGAATTCTTTAACAAGGAGCTTTATCGTTTCAGTAATTTCATGTTCTGGCCTAACCTCAGTAACTCATTAGCCATGATCACATTGATCGTGCATCACCTGGAAGACAGGATCTGAATAAATGTGAAACGTGAGAGCTAAAGTTCACGCTGAGGTTCAGAACAGAGTATTGCCATAGCAATCTCTGTAAAACAAAAGCAATTAGTCCCTAGATGGTGATACTATGAGAACTGAAAATGAAGCATAGGCAAGAAAAAGAGGACGGGTTCAAAAGTAAAGCTTTATTTAGCTTGCAGGGTTTTCATTTTGAGACTCATCTGCATTTGCTGCATAGATACAAAAGTGTATGCATTTCTTCTTTGAAAAAATATGTTTTCTAAATATATATTTATTTCTAAATATATATTCATTACAAATAATATTTAAATGTACTTATACATTACTTAACAGAATAAGCAATTACAACTTCATAGGTGGAAGACATATTACAGATTTTAGATTAACTGCAGTATTTTCATCAGTGCAGATTTATTGTATTAATTTTTATTAAGATAGCAAATACTGAATTTATTTCTATTTCTCAAGAACTGAATAAAGAGCAAGTAAAGGATAAGAAGGCAGGAAAAGGAGAAGAGAGGGAAAGAGAAGAGGAATTAAAGGCAAAAAATACATTCATTTTACTTCAATATGATACGCTCAAACCATTTTTATTAGCATTCACTACTAGCCTTATGTCACATTCAAAATTTCATCCACAACAATTCTTTCAGGTATTTTTAGATCTACAATAACATTTCTCAGGTTTAGTACCTTGGGACAATATGATTGTTTCAATTCCAACCCTAACTTGCGATTATAAATAGCATATATTACCTATAGTTCTATCACTTTTTCAACAATTGAATTTTTCTCAATCACTTCGATTTTAATCCTCAATTTTTACCAAGCTAATACAGATTTTCTGTTAGACAGGTGATAGGCGCTACCTCTGAAACATACCTTGAGAAAACAGAGTCCATTGTCTCAGTGGTTAAATGTATAAGGATGTTCATCACTGACTCTAAAACTTTTCATACATAAAGGAAATGTTGATTCATGAAAGTACCAATATTTTCTTTTTTCTTTGCGTTTTCTTTTGCTTTTCTATATTAAACATTCAGTATTTTCTTCTGTTTTGTATACTATTTCACCCACAATGCAGTCCTGATATATTTTTCTATCAGCTTGTATTCCCATGTGACTTCTGAGCCATTAATAAAACTGAAATAAGAAAGACACTTACCGCTAGTCTATTGATACCAGGGTTAGACAGTGGGTCTAATCTAGGTAGTGTAACTTTGGAAAGAAGTCCTCCTCCTCATTTACTTGGGAAGCACTTTGTATCTTACTGCTCTCCACACAACTATGAAGGGGAAGAAACTTTTTCAGATGAAACCTTCCCTGAATACTTTCAGGAAGATTAATCTTTAAACCTTCAGGATGTTTACAGTGAAACTTACAAAGCAATCAGTAAACACAGGCAAGACCGCGTCTGGGCGGAAATGTTGATGTCAGCCCTAAGTGCATGCGGAACACAGCCAGCCACAGGCCAGGCTCTGGTAAATGCTTTGTGAAATTTCCAGTGCTAGTCTCAACTCTTATTCCATGAAGACAGCTCGTTCTCACTCAAGATGGATAATACCAAGTGCTATCAGTGTGTATTTGGAGGCCATTTCTTTGCATATTTTATATCTATAATACATTTGACTTCAGCTTCATTCCAGTTGTAAGGTCGTGAACTTTAGTTTAATCATAACTATTGCCTTTACAGCTGTGAGGACAGATGCAGTGTATCTGCTACAGGCTTAAATAAAATCAGGTTGAGCCTGACGGGAGTCAGGCAGGAGCCTAAGAAGAATGAAGTAACAGCCAAAAAGGAAATTCAAAGTACTCCTATCTCCACATTCTATTCTCTGCTTGCTTGGACTTCATCAGAATCTGCTGGTGAATTCCGAGCATAGCTGCTGCCCACAGATGCTAGTGCTGCCTTAGCCAACGGGAACAAGAACCAGTAGGAGGTATGGACAAAGGCGTGCTACTGATAATCATGCGTGGCCTGAAAGAATTTTTAGAGCCCAAATGTACATATTGTAGACTCAGTGATTTTAAGAATTATTTTAAAGTTACAGCATGTTTCTGACAATGTTAGCTTTTAACAGAGGATAAATATCCAAAATGATTCCAGTGAAAGACACACTTTAGTAGAACATATATAACGTGATGAGACCTGATACTGGATTAGCTATTACCGAAGGGACCTAAGCAGATATTAAACATGCATTACATTTTCTATAATGAAAACAGATGAAAAAAATAGGTATTCCAGATAAAATCTGGATATCTTTTGCAATATCTGTTGAAACAATAGAGATTTATCTTCAGTATTCTTTAAGGTACAGCAAGCACATTCCTGAAGTGTACAGAAATAGATTCATTGATACACTGATAGAGCACCGACGCTGAGTACTACTTGCGGTAGAAATTTGTAAATAGAAAATAGGAAATTTCATGAATTAGGCATAAGAGACTGAGTCTAGCATCATTAAGTACTGTTCATGATAATCCTGAGAAGTAAACTCTTCAAGTTGAAATTTGGGCATTGTAATAGTTACTTCATATAGTGCTGGTGATAAATGTAAGTACCTTCTACTCTTGATGAGTGGGGATTTGAAGCCAAAGAGTAGTGTGTGTGTGTGTGTGTGTGTGTGTGTGTGTGTGTGTGTGTGTATTTAGTTGACAGAAAATCACTAAGAGGAAAGACATCAACAGTACATGACATTCATGTTAAACTTACTTAGCAAATTTCTTGGTGAAGACAGGCCTAGGATTCGTATATTTAAAGTGAGGAGTGGGAACTTTGAGTAGATATTGAGGATAAGAGCCAGGTGCGGTGGAGCACACCTGTAATCCCAGCACTTGGGAGGCTGAGGCAGGATGCTTGCTGTGAGTTAGAGGTCAGCCTGGGCTACAAAGTGAGCTCAAAGCCAGCCTGAACTGCATGGTGAAACCCTGTCTCAAAAATACCAAAAAAAAATATATTGAAGATGAGGAATTTTCTGTAAATAAGCTTCAGAGGACTCACTAAATTGGGCTTTGTGGGTGCAGCAGAAATGGTGCCAGGCTCAAGGCCTAGTCAAGAAAGGGCTTAGACTTTGGACACTGTGCAACTTTGCCGCTGCACACCAGTTGTGTGTCCTCGTTATTGTGCTTAAACTTTAAAAACCTCAAAGTAGCATCAAAATTAGAGAAATAGGGGTCTAAAGGAGTCATTAGAAGGTACAGGCTGTTTTCTGTACTTGTCTTGGGCTGCTGGACAGGGCACGGATGTAACTATCTCATACCTGGGTTCTCCTGCTTGTTATGTTAAATTTGAGTCCGGAGAAGGAAGACTCTTTTGACCACAGGCCCTTTTCCACGAGAATTTCATAAAGCATTTCCTGCCTCCTGGCCTTAGTATTTATGGTTGGTAATATTTTTCACTGATAGAACACCAACAAAATACTTCAAGCTCCAGCGGCTTAATCTGGCTCCTGGATGCCCAAAGGCAAAGGGAATACTTAGTTTCTCACTGAATGAGAAAACAGATCACAGGAACAAAACAATTCTTCTTTCTCCTCCAGGCATTGTATTGCACCTCATCTTCATGAGTCTATAGAAGATTTGCAATAGTAAATAATGAGGAGAGAAGGACAGTGCTGGAGAACTTGTGTTGCACGTCCAGTACTGAGTGCGACAAACAGACTTGAGGAAGAAATGGGGCAAGCACAGTCCTTTGTTCGACCTGCTGGCCCTTTTTCATAGGAATGCTCAGTAGAACCCTCTTGTTAGAGGAATTGGCCTTAAAGTGACTGACTACGTGGTGTTTTCCATGAAGCTGTCATAGACTATTTTATAAAATGCATTGCTCCCCATTATAGACTGGAATATATAATTTGAAGTTCAGATTAATAAATACAAAATGAGGTTAAGAAAGTCACAAAGCATGTGTTTTTTTTTGAGAGAAACTGTATTATTTTCTGATTTTAGGAAGATCTAATCTATATTACTTTATCCTTACACAGCACTAACCAAAATATATTTCATCTAAAAAGTGCATATTTAGCATGTTGTAAAATTAATGACATTTAACAAATAGAACTTATTCCTGGGAAATCAAATTTGGGAAATATTTTCCTTAACTTTATATTTATCATTTTGTTGCCAGCACTAGTTTTTGCCTGTGAAAAGTCATTAGTCAAATGGTGGTTTTGTGATTCTAAAAGATATTTTTATGTGCAAATATTAAAAGTGGATAATATATAATATAATCTTTGAACAAATCATCCTTAACATTTTTGGTCTGGGAGAAAAGGTAATTCTAATGAATAGAGAAATTTTCAAAATCCTTCCTGATCCAGTGAGGGTCACCAGGAATGCTGTCCTTCATAAATCTCCATATTTGTTCACATGTAATTTTTTTCAATTTTTTTTTGTCTTGGGAGAAGGATAAAGGAGCACGATTATCCCTGTGTTTGCCATGGTCTGGACATAGTATCAGGTGTTTTGCTTCTGGCAATCATTTACCCACAAATGATCTACATGATAAGTAATGTTATTCTCATCATACACATGTGATGCTTTCAATGTTTTGTAGACGATAAACTGATCCCCACCTACACAGCAGCCAGGTGCCAGAGCCAGGAGTTTAATATGTACGTTGTCCTTGAGCTCACTTTCTTCAAAACCAACCTTAACTCTACAGAGGATACAACTTCTCTAACAAAATTATGAACCGCCTGATAGAGTAAGCCACAGCTGCACCCTTGAAACACTTTGGATTTTGCTTTTTGATCCTTCCGAAGGGACTCCTTATTAATGGAAGCCTGTAAAGAGCATCAGGCAGAAGAGAAGTGACTGTCGCCCATATGAACTACAGGTCCATCCTGTCCCTTTGCTGGAATATGCAAGAGTTTAGATTTTTAGGAAGAAAAACAGATGTTATGGATCAAATTCATCATTCCAGCCTAAATATGATTTGAGTCTCACCTGTCCCTTGAGAGCAAGATCTGAAATTTCTGATGGACAGTTAGACTACTTGAAGTGATTACAAATGATTTCCAAAGCAAACAACTGCAGAGGACAAGCAGAAATGCCTCCAGAAAAAAATTACTTACATAAAAATATGGCAAATTATCCACTCTGCAAAGACCAAAGCTCAAATGTGAGTTCGCAGAGCAAGTGTCATTTCAGTCACCCCAACATTCCAGGCACTCCAGCAGCTCCAGAGTAAACATTTCATAATAAGCGGTTTGTCTCATACATGCAATAGTGCTTTAAAGGATAGATACTTGGGGAGATGATGAGGGTATTATAATATTTTGATTTTAAATTTTTAAATAAAATCTCACTACCAAATTTTATTAGAGGAGGATTATATTTTAAAACTATATTTTAATAATGTGGAAATCAATGAAATTTAGATAATGACAATTTGTGTGAATTGACCCTCTACGGATACTACTGGCATTTAGGAAACTTGGGCCTTCTGCTCCAGGCACTGTGAAAGAGACCTGGGATTAAAGGCTTAGGAGGCTATAAGATTTCAAATGCAGTACCACTGTACTGCTTAGCGTTGTGTTTCGGGCCTTTACATCTTGGTTTGGTACCAATTTGAAGTACAGAACTTCTATTCATAAAAAATATGGGACTTCAGTGGAGAAAAGGCCTGAGCTTAGGATAAAATCCTGCCAGGAAAAGAACTTCTGGCCAGCTCCTGCAAAAATGTGATTTAAACTCTTCACAGAAAGAGGAGGAAACCTCAGGGAGAAGCTCGCCTTATGGGACGGAGTATGAATCCGTTCACCCAGCCCCCAGCAGCATAGCAAGATGTTTCCACGTGGATGGGGTAATTTTTATGAATAGTTATTATAGATGTATTATTGCTTCAGGTTCTTTGAATCCAATATTTCTAATCTCTAAGCAAAATACCAAGGTCATGTCTCCTTTTTACATAAGAGAAAACTAAAACTCATTTGGGTAAGTGAGAGACCCCAGTTGTTGATTATTTGAAATATTTCCTGTGCAATTTGGCTTTTGCTTATGAACTCTCTGCATCCCCCTGTGCCTTAGAGATTTCTACCTACTTTCTCTTTCAGTAGATTTAGTGTTTCTGTTTGTATGTTTAGATCTTTGATCCATTTTGACTTCTTCTAGTGCATGGTGATAGGCATGGGTCTAGTTTTAGTCTTTAGCATGTGGAAATCCAGTTTTTCGCTAGAAGGAATCTTGCACCCTGAGGACTACTTAGACTATTTTCGCATAGCCTTGGCATTTGATAAATATTCTTAGCAGCTTCTGTAACTGTTCTGGGTATATTGTTGAACAAATTGTCCTTGATATTGAGATAGAAAAAGATAATAAGAGGCACTTTGGCACCACAAGTAATACCTGTAAAGGCTTGTGGAATGTGAATTTCAATTGATAATAAAAGAAAAAGAGAAAAAAGAAAAATTAAAATATCATGTATTTAAATTGGATACTTGATTCTTTTTCCTTAGGTTTGAGTTAGCCTGGAGCAATCAAAAGTTACATTAAATAGAGTCATCAACTTTATTTATTTTGCTTGATTCCCTTATGCTGAATCTACAAATTCTGTTGCATAAATCTCACTAAAAGAAACATGAAATATCTCTAGGCTCTGAATAACTCTATTCAAGTAGGCAATAAAATATGCAATAAAGACAGGTTGTAGATGATATGGTTTAAAACACTAGCAATGAAGCATAGCTCAAAGATGGGGAATTGTATAAAAGGAAAAACAAGGACATTATGTTTGGAAACCTATTTCAAAAAAGCGCTGAAATCTAGTTGATTTTCCATGTGAAATAACTAAGCAATAATCCTACTCTTTGTGGGTGACAGAAAATTTATCTTAGGGTTTTATTTTGTTCCCAATTTAGCTGCTTTTCTTTAAAGGACATCTAAGTAATTTGCAAGCATTCAAGAATATAAACATATATCCTTATGCAGCCATATGATTTAAGAAAGTCAATTATCTGAAAATTACCTATTTCTTTCTCCTAAAAAATAGCTCACAAATTTATAACAATAATAATGTATAGGAGACATAGTAATTAATTCTTTATTACTGCTTGACTCTATCAGCTCAGCAGCAAATTCAAATTTAAACTATCTTAAAATATTGATACAATTATATAGTAACTGTGTGAAATATGCTTTAAATTTATTTATGAAATGATAAAATGTAATCCATTATTTCCATTGTCACTTTAGACTCACTAATCTTAACCAGCAGGGAGATAATTTAAGAAGGCCATTACCCATAAATGGCTGGACTTTCAAGAGTACAACAGGAATAATATTTTCATGAACAGCATCTTCTCATTGTAGCTTCCAACTGGAAAAGTTGTAAAATCTTCTCAAGGATGAGCCCAACTCATAAAATTTCACCGTAAAGATTTTAATTTCCTATCACCTTGTCTGGTTTTGAGAATAAGCCATTCACGCTGGGCATGATGGTATACTCCTATAATCCCAGCACTTGGGAGGCTGAGGCAGGAGGATCATTGCTAGTTTAAGACCAGCCTGGACTACAAAGTGATCTGAAGGCCAGCCTGAACTGCATAATGAGATCCTCACTCAAAAAAAAGTAACAAAAAAGATGAGAGAATAAACTTTTCAAAAGTTGCAGTGGTCTCAATTGGTTCTAAAACAGTCTAATCACACCAAAGGATGCGCTGAAGGAAAAAGGCACTCATATGAAATATGTGCAGATCAGTAATAGAATATGCTTACAAATACTTTGATCTCAAATACAGAATGATACACGTCAAAAATATATTCCATTTGTTAAGGCAGACATTAGTAAATGATAAGGCTTATTTAAGCAACATTTCGATGTTAGGTGGTAGCACATGCTGATAATCTCAGAATTTGGGGAAGCTGAGGCAGGAAAACCATAATTTTGCTTTGAGGCTGGGAGCTTAGCCACTTAGACCCTAACTTGAAAGGAAAAGTACAAAAGGGCTGGGGATAAGGCTCAGTGCAAAGGCTCTGCCATCAATCCCCAGGTTTTATGTACATAATCTTCAATGATTCAGGCTTTTCCTGTTAGGTTGAGAAATAAAAGAATCCTCCCCGTGACCATAAAAGAGAAAGGACCTTCCAAAGGGCTGTACAGACCCAACAAACCAGCCTTCAACTTTATAAAGAGAGAGATAAACGCCATTGCTGTGGGAAACTTGGACTCAGTGGTAGCCACTAGTATGTCCCCAGAGCTCAGGGACTGTACCCTATATCTCCACATTAAAGACAAGCACATCAGTAAGTGCCAGCTACTTCTTATGAAAGAAGATTTGAACATTTTCACAATAATATTCAGGGAAACCAAAAGATCAACCTAAATGACCTAGAAGTCCTTTGAAAAAACCCTACATACTCATGAATCTGTGGAGGAAAATATGATGTTTAAATGTGTTGCAGGGGCTGGAGATTTAGCTCAGTAGCACAATGCCTGCCTGGTAAGAGTGACATCGTAAGTTTGATTCACACTACTGGAAAAATCCAAAACCAAAAAAAAAAAAAAAAAAAGTGATGTAACAAATGATTTTCAAGCAGAGTATCATATCACTACATATCTTTGTGATTAGCATACAATTAAAAGTTCTATTACAAGTAGCGGCATCAAGAGAAGTGGAATACTTAGGAATTAACCTAAGGACAAACACACAGTTTGAGGAGCTAGGTATTTGGTGAACTACAAAGTTAGTTAAGATACAAACCTAATTAGTTTTCAAATACAGAATGTTCAAGTAATGAAAACTATAGTCCTCAACAATTCTGAGAAGGCACTGTCTCTAGGGCCTTCCCATGAAGCTAGCCCCCAACATCAAAAAGCCAGTAATCAAGAATCACTGGCTGCATGGTGCTGCATCCTTCCTCAGTAAGTATAGTACTCAGAGAAAAGAGATTGAAAAAGATATCACAAAATGGAAAGATATTCACTGTTCCTGAATAGGAAGAACCAAGATAGTCAAAATTGCCATAATTCCAAATGTGTTATATAGATATTGATGCAGTCCCAAGCAAAACACCATTAACATTCCTTACACAACTTGAGAAAGCTAGCCTAAAATTTACATGGAACCAGAAGATATCTAGAACAGCAAAAGCAATTCTGTTTAAAAAGGGCAGACATCACTGCTCTGGACTTCAAGTTATACTATAAAGCTACAATGATAAAAACTGCATGGCACTGGCAAAAGACAGACTCATGGAACAATGGAACGAAAGATACAGAAATAACTCCAGACATAGTAAGCAGGGTTAGTTTTCAGGTCATGAGACTGACACGCTACCCACTGTGCTAGCGGGGCACCTAGCAGTGTTAGTTTTGACAAAAGGGCTGGATCCCTTTGCTGGAAGAAAGATCACCTCTTTAGCAAATGGCACTGAGAAAACTGACCACTCACATACCACATATAGGATCTAGAACCATATCTCTCACCATGCACCAAATTAAAATCAAAACATCAAAATTTAGGCTGGCATTTTTTTTTTTTTTTTTTTTTTTGGTGCCAGGAATTGAACTCATAACCTTGTGCTTGCCAAGCAGGTGCTCTGTTGCTGAGCTATGTCTCCTGACACACCAAAATTTAAACATTAGAATGGAAAGACAATCTGCTGGAAGGCAAAATAGATGAAACTCTTCAGACATAGGTATAGGCAAAGACTGTCTGAAGAAAATCTCAGTTGCACAGGAAATAATACCAAGAATGAACAAATGGGATCACACCAAATTAAAAAGCTTTGGCACCAAAAAAGGAAACACTAACAGAATGAAGAGACAACCTACAGAACTGGAAAATGGTTGTACCAGCTACTCCTCAGGAGTAGTACGTAGAATATGTAAAGAACTCAAAAAAATTAGGATCACTAAATTTAAACATCCAGTTTAAAAAAATGGACATCCAAGATGAATAGACACTTCCTGATGAAGAAATATAAATGGCCAGCAAGTACATGAAAGAAAGTTCAACACTGCTGGCAATTTGAGAGACACAAATTAAAATAACACTGAAATATACACAATGGAGTACTACAGTGCCATGCAGAAGGCTAAACGTGAGTCATTTGTAGGAAAATAGAAACATCTTCAGATCATAATACTAAGTGAAATAACTCAGACACAGAACCTGAAATATTGCATGGTTTCTCTTATATAAAACCCATGTGTGTGTGTGTGTGTGTGTGTGTGTGTGTGTGTGTGTATGTATATAGATAAATCATACAAATAAAAGAGATAATTGGAAAAAAGAGGAAGAAGAAAAGGTATTGTAACCCATTGCAGACAATATCCTGTGTCTAAAGGTGTACTGTGATTTAGTGCATTTGCCTTGGATGTTTTATGTGTTCTTTGGCCTATTAGTTTGTTTTTCAATCTGTACACATTTTCGTTAACTTTATAAATTCTTATCAGGTAAGTAAAGGGACTTGATAGTGGAAAACTAAAAGGAGGTAGAGAGAGGGGTAAAAGGAGACCTGAAATGTGTGTGTACATGTATCAGTCCCCACACAGTGATTTCAGTAATCATGTACTACAGATATCTACTAATAAAAGTCCAAGAAATGGCCAGGATATTTGCATATGAAACAACGAGTGTCCTTCAAAAGTCAGTTCCACAGTAAATGTAAGTGTGCCTTTCAGCTGGGGGAGGCCGTCACTGCAGTCAGAGAAGGGTAAAGGTCTCACTCACGGTCATCATGCAAGTGGCCAATGCTGGCCATTGTTTGTCACGTATTTTATCTTTTAGTTGCAAGCTTCCGCAATCCACTTACTTCACAATAAACCCATTTACTTTAATGTAATCCACAATGACATCTTCCTAATTATCTCTTCCTACATTGTTTGTAAATTTCAAAATAAGCAAAAAAAATGCATAGATTTGTTTTCATTCCAAAAATTTTGAAAAATAACTAAAGAAAATTTGCAATTTTATGCACCAAAAGATTTTATGGTTTAAAGGTGATAGGAATATTACTAATAAAAATATTAATAAGAAATGACTTCTATTAATACGTATTTTATCTTTAGCAATAACCTGAATTCATGGTGTGAGTGCTATACCTCGTGACTCACAACTTGGCCATGAAAGATTTGCTTTTATTTTTATTTTCTTGCTTTTAATTCCCTATCCCCACATGAAGTAGTTTCTCTGTTCATGTCTTTGACATATACTTTTCTTCCTTTGGAAAATTGAAAATAATGAGGAAGATATTATGTTGTAACTCTTTGTGAAAAAATTGCCACTTTTGAATGATGGATTCCAGTAAGTAGAACCATAGTCAAAACCTGCTATGTATGTCCAGATATTTGAACGTTTTCTCTGCACAGTTAGATTTTCTCTGGGTGTAGATAGAGAAGCTCAGAAACTTCATAAATAAATTCAAAGGTATATGTGATTATTTAGTTATCATCTCAGGGAGTTCAGAAGTGATACATACACGGCATGGTGGAACACTCCTGCGATCTCAGCTACTTGGGAGGAAGCACAAGGATCTCAAGTTCTAACCCAGCAGGGGCAGGGCCACAACTCCAAAAGGAGTGGCACATAGTAATATTTGGTTATAAAACTGTTATTATAAAATGCAGATCACATGTGTTATTTTATACTAATGAACACAAAAATAAAATGACCTAAAATTTTACAGGCATTCAAACTGAAAAATTAGGACTATTTTCTTTTTATGAATACCAACCAAAAACAGCTTCTATTTTCCTCATTCATTCAGTTCTTTACTGTGTGCCTACCAGAAAGAATCTCAGCATGCAACATTATGAAAATCATAAGCCTTCTGAAAACATTGCGCTCTTGTTGAGGCTTAATCTCAGTCCATGCATATATGACAGTTCCCCTGGTGATTAGGCCAGGCAGCCAGGGGTGGTGTCTGCTGTTTTGGTGTGTGCTGGACACTTCATGTGTTTCCAGGGATATGAGATGTGTCATATAATCTCACCTCCAGAGAACCCATTCTACAACAGGAGAGATACCCGGGTAAGAAGCGCAGCATAGGTAAAAATACAGCCATCAGAAGAGAGAAAATGATTGATTCTGTTCAAGTCAATCAGAAAAGAGATCACAAAAAGAGAACTTACAAAAAAATAGTAGAAATTTTTATTCATAATAGCAAAATGTTAGCAAATACTATATGCCATGCAGTAATCGTGAGAGATTTTCATATCAATCAAATGATCTTCACCAGAACCTAGCAGACAGACATTACATTATTATTCTCTTTATTTTGTAGTGAAGAAACTGAGGCAAAAGAAGTAAGGTACAGATCACTGGAAAGCTGCTGAGAGGAATTTGGAACCCCGGTGTAGAACTGCAAGTCACACTACACTATTCTTTTTACAGCGAGGAAAGGAAAATAAAAATGAAGGTAACAAAATGAGCAGAGGGTGTTTACAATATCCACACAGAGAGATTATTTTATCTTAAAACGCAGTGAAGAGGCATTATTTGCAGACAGGTAACTACTAGAATTCACCATATAATTAAAATTGGAAAAAGTGTACCAAGGAATCTCTCATTAGTCTGTGCTTTATCTTTAATTAGAACGGTAGCAACAGAAAGGTTGACACGGGCACAACTGGGTTAGGTACACAGCCCTGGAATTTGATAGCTCTGCTCTTTATACTGTGCATCTTGCTGTGCCGCTTCAAAACACCATGTTCAATTATTTACCTTCCTTTTTCATTCAATAGCATTTGTCTCCACTGACTACACTTTTCTTCATCAAATGCCTTTTCAGTCTTTCATATGCCTTACTTTTCTTCCCGCCTCACTGCCACATTGATTTTGGCCTTTCTCTCTATGAAATATCATCCAGTTTCACGATTATAAATATATTTCACCTATATCTGACTCAAAAGTATGCATTTCCCAAAAGAAAAGTTTCTTGGCACTCAAAACTTCCATATCCATATGTCCTGTCTGCAATAGAATTCTTGGCTTTTGCTTATTCATCCTCTTCATTTGCAAGGGTTACCCCCCATAAACATTGTAAGGCAATTGCTCAGATCAAAACCCAAGACACTGGCTTTAATATTTTTCTTCTTCTACATCCACATTTAACTTAGAAACTATGTAGCATTCAACATATGAAATATGCCCAGGCAGTGGCTACTTACTCTTATCCATTTATTAGTGAAACAACCACTGTCACTTTTTTGGAACATTTCAACTTTCTTACAAACAACTACCATTTTATCAAAGTTGCTGTTTTGTAGATCAGTCAGTCTTTCTCCCCTTCCTCTTTTCCTCCTTCCTTCCCTTCCTCCTCTCTCTCTCTTCCTTCTTTTTCTTTCTTCCTTCTCCCTATTTTTCCTCACTCTTTCCTTTGCTTCATTCCCTTCTTTTTCCCTTGTTTCCCTTCTTCCTCCTTTCCTGCACATCAGTTTCCACAATGATGATTTTAAAGTAAACTCTAAAATAATTTTGTTTACTGCTGTCAAAGCATTCCTTCAAATAACAGGTAACCCAACCCCATATTATACTATTTCATGCTGCCTTCTGCTCATGTCCTACTGTCTCACTAGAGGACAACATTAATACTCAGATACACTCAGATTTGTTACAGTTTCTGTGTCCTAAAGACACTTCCATAATAAATCATTTGCACAATAATATCATCTCAAAGTCTGTTTGTGGAGAATAACTGCTGAAGATATTCTGTTTTCAGGCTCTAATCAAACTGACTCTACTTTTATTCATTACATGCATTAAGACCACCCCTGCCTCCACAGATGTGACAAACGTTATTCCTTCTCCTTGATATTTTCTTTCCTTAGATCTTCACCTGGCTGGTTGCTTATGATTCAGTCTTACCTTGATAGCTCTCTCTCATGAAGCCTTCCCAAGCACTTCTGCCCCAAGTACACACTTACCAATTACATATCTTACTATCTTAATGCCAGGACTACAGTAGACTTCATGTCCATTTCATTCAGAAATGATAATGCTTGCCAGAATACTACAAGCATTCAGTAAAAATCTTGTTGCATGGCTGCTGAATAAGAGATTTCACTAGTAGTTTTCCTCTGTCAAAATCAGTATTATTTGATCTGGCAAAACCCATCTTGACATGCAAATTCACACTTGAAATATGAGCGGCAAATGTATCTATAGCTAGGTAATTCCTCAGATACCTACCTTGTTCCCACTGCCCCAACTCATCGGAGAATATTTGTGCATGCATCAAAGGAGCAGCATTTTCAGAGTGCTCATTCTTGAATGGTGGTGCATGCATTTGCATGGATGCGTATGAAAAGCGATTGTCTCACTGCTCTTCTATAATAAAATGCCACAGACAGGGTAACTTATAAAGAACAGGGATTTGTTTCCTTAAGGTTTCAGAGCTTGCAAGCTCAAAACTTAGCATGGCAGCAGGGTAGCTTGCAAGGTGAGGGCCATTCTCTGCTTCCAAGAAGTGGTCCTATTGCTGCAACTTCACAGGGGATGCGGACGCTGGGGACTCACAAAGCGAAGGCCGTTTAATAGTCACTAATTCCACTCAGAAGGGAGGACTCTTCACGGCCTAATTACCTCTTCAAAGCACCGTGTCTTCCTACTATCCTTCTGGCAACACCTGAACTTTGGAAGAGACACATTCAAACCACAGTAAAGACTACTTTCTAGAATAACAGTAAACATAGCTCATGATTATAAACTACAACCTTCCAGTGAGGGGATCATGTTTTAATCACAGAAAATTTGAAGCAAATATGGGACTTTCAATAAAGACTCTACAGTAACATGGATCTGTAACATGTCTTAGGAACACTGCATACACATAGCAATATATTTTTAGATATCACAGGTTGTACTCCATAGGAAGCTGACTCTGAGGGAGAATTTTTTTATGGAATGTATTTGGCATCAGCTCCTTTGGAATGAGAGGTAATGAAACAAGATGAGATAGAAATATAAGTAGAGCTGCAAGGCTATCCTAGTAAAGGTGTCTGCATATGTGATGGGGGCTGCCTGGGGCCGGCTGGTCCTTAGCATTACCTCAGAACTGTGTCAGGAGCAGCCTCTTCTCCTGCACCGGTCAACAACTGGGTCTCCCCTGTCCTGGAAAGAGATGTGACCTTAGTTCAAGTAGTTCTTTAGATGGTGCCCTTTCCAAGGTGGGAAGATATCTGAGAAGCATTTCCTAGTTCTTGGGAGAATGAATCATTCTGGAATAGGGATGTCAGTATTACAACACAGCACCAAAAAAGTTAATTGTAAATGAAGCAAGTGGTATATAATTTTCATAAATGATTTATTTGTGGAGTTAGATTTGAGTTAATGTTATAATGCATTTTATTTTGCTACTTTCTCTTTCTTTACAGGATCATTTTAAGAGGATGAAAATAGCCTAATTATGGAATGTTCTAGCAACTTTTCACTGGCATGAAAACTTACCCAGCAAAACACCAATTGCCTTGTATAAATTAGCTTCAGAAAACTATTCTCAGAGGCTGGGGATTTAGCTCAGCGGCACAGCACCTGCCTGGCAAAAGCAAGGTCGTGAGTTCAATTCCCAGTACCCGAAAAAAACCAAAAGAAAAAAAAAAACAAAAACAAAATGAAAACTATGCTCAGTAATTTTTAACATGCTAGCTGGGCAAGAGTTTGTTATTCTCTTGCTGTGACCAATACTGGAGTGTGAGATATTCTTCTTCTAAAAGATGCCAAGAGCAGCCCGTGCTCAGAGAAAGGAGCTGACATTCATAGTGCTCGTGAAAGAGCTTCACAGTTGCCCTGACAATTAATCATGAGATTAAAGGAAGTGGATACTTTTAAAGAGAGAATAGAAAGGAGTGTGCAAAACCAAACTAGTTACAGAAGATGCTCTCTTATCCACTAGGTGAGCAGTTCCTGTTATCTCTTGCTTCATATGAAGGTTAAAATTGTACTAGGCATAGATGTGGTTTTAACCTATTTAATTTTTCATAACAACTCTGAATAATTTGGCTTCCTGATGAATAATCTATGAAAAGTTGGAAATTCATCATTATCATTAATTTTGAATTTTAAGTCAAGGTAAGAAAAGTTGGGTCCAGCTTCTTAGTCATATATGATCACGTTCTCTTGGCCCTTTTTTCTCTTTTCATGTTTTAAAGTTTAGTTTTCACGTGTCTAAAACTTGCCTTAATTTTATTAATTTTATAAAACTCACTCTTAATTTCCCCGTGTTCTTAAAGTTTGCACCACTAATGCAATATTTAAACCTATCATGAAAAATTAGTCAGGTGTGTTCTGTGATATATTTGATAATTACTTATAGTAATGTTAAATGTCTAATGTAAATGTCAGTGATGTGCTGACAGGTCTCCTCGATGGCATCGCAGACGCTGTGCCAGTGAAATGTGTGTCACATCCGGAGCTTGCAGGGACGAGAACACAGGCAGCTCTCTATTTAGCTGACTGGTAATTGACTCGGGCAGTGAAGCAAGTTGGGCAAATGGAAATAATGAGTTTGCCTGAATTCTTAGAACTAACAGGCCAAGCTAGCTTGTTGGAAATACATTGTTTTTTCAAGCTTTACCTACTATAAAATTTAATAACAATCACCCTATGAGTCTTTTAGGTAGGAGTGTTTTATTTTTTTCCCACCAAATAGCATCTAGCTGAAGAGGGTAAAGTAGTTTGCAGAAAAAAATGACAAATTTGAACTTTATAAAAGTGACAGTGAAAACTGAAAACAATAAGATTTGGTTGTAAACGGGATCTTTGCGTCATCTCATTCTATTTCTCCCTCTAGGCAGAAACCCCCGAGATGCTTTGCTTAAACGAACATGAGAAGAAAGGAAAGGAAAATTCAATTACTTCTACTCTGTAGCTGAAATTAGAGTGGTGAAAATGTTGAAGAACAGGTATAATTAGAAACAACAGATGTGTTTTTATATATTGAGTTGTCATGTTGTAATCACAGAAATAATCATGTCTTAGAGAGTTGTATCATTTTAGAAAATTAAAATCATATATATTTTACAATTAATGTCAACATGAAAACAGCAGTAAAACCCAGGCATTTCTGAAGATGGGGTCTTTACTCTCAGAAATGTTGTTTTAAAGATGTTGATTTTTTTTCAAAGATACTTCCTTCTCACTGGACTATAGTCTACAAACAAATCTTGCACATGATGTCAAGCAAGAGGTCCTTCCAATGCCACATGACAAGATGGTGCTGCCTTTGATGAGGTCCAGTACATTCCATCCTGAGATGTGATGTGGAAGATCAGAATGTGCCACTCAAACATGTTCATCCAAGTACTAATTACTCTGGGCTAAAACAAAACTGAGAACAAGGCAAAGCATGAAATCTCTCAATTACTTAGAACTATCTAAAACTTCCTTTTGTAAAGCAAATGTAGATATATAATGGAAATTTTCATCAATGAAGGTATTGTAACAGGAATAGAATTACTCTTAGACCACTGTTATGTATTCTGTGCACACAAGTAAACTTGAACTCATCACACTTTCCCTCCCTCGCCATTCCAGTTTGTTTTCACCGTGGCACAACCACCCTTAGCTGCTCCAGACTTCTCTGACTTTTCGTAGTACAGGATGGTATGCTCCTCTGTACCATCTGTCCACAGATTCGAGTCTCATGTTTTTTGATACTCTGGTGCATAGTTTTCTTCTTAATCTCTTGTGGAATTTAATCCATAGGTCAGCCAAAGAACCTAAAGGGTCGAAGGAAACAAGTTTTACTCTCACCTTGATGTGTAACAAGAAGTTTCACAAATTCTAGTTATTAAAACATCATGTTGTTTTCTGGAAAGCTGGGTGTATGTGTGTGGTGGGTATTTGGGACTTCCATTTTATTCTGAATAACTCCATGAAATTTAAAAGAAAAAAGTGAAGCACAAGGAGTATGCCCCTCAGACAAAGGACTTCTATCTAGGACATTTAAAGAATTTAAAAAACTCCGCCCCCCAAATTCAAAGACCCAATCCAAAAATGGGCATCCAAGATGAATACACACTTCTCTAATGAAGAAACTCTAATGGCGAATAAATGCATGAAAAAATGTTCAACATCACTGGTTATTCAAGAAATGCAAATTAAAACAACATTGAGATTTCATCTCACCCCAGTAAGAATGGCTATCATCAAGAAATCAAACCATAACAAATGCTGGAAGGGCTGTAGGGAGAAAGGAACCCTACTCCACTGCTGGTGGGAGTGTAGAGTGATGAAACCACTGTGGAAATCAATTTGGAGATTCCTCACAAAACTAGGATTGGAAGTCCCATTTAACCCAGCTATTCCCCTTTTGGGTATTTTCTCAGAAGACTTAAAGGCATCATACCACAGCGATATATGTGCACCCATGTTTATAGCAGCACAATTTGTTATAGCTAAATCTTGGGAACAACCCAGATGCCCATCCCCTAAGGAATGGATATAAAAGATGTGGTATATTTATACAATGGAGTATTATTCAGCTATTAAAAGAGATAAATCTCAAGGCTTTTGTAGGTAAATGGATGCAACTAGAGACCATCCTTATAAGTGAAATAAATCGGACCCATATGGGTAAACATCATACTGTTTCCTAGGTATAGGAACCTGAAAGACTAGGCAAAACTCAAAACGCACAGTGGATGATAGGAAAGGGAAAGAAATTGCTCAAAGTAAGGAACAACTGGGATGAGGAAAAGAAGAAAAAAGAAAGAATGCAAAATAAAAATATATATGTGAATAGCTGTGATAACTGTATTGCTGATGTCTGATTGTGTATTGAAATGAACAGTTGATGATTACAATTTTTTATGCTCTGATCGATTGTGCATGCTTGTGTCTGGTGGTCTGACCAACTGATTTGAACGTAACAATATGCAATGGAATTACAACGGTGAACTCCTACCCTCTTGTCTAGTGAAACTCTGTATTATCTCTACTGTTTTATCGAAGAATTATTTTCTTATTTCCTATAATGGTTTGAGCAATCTTTCATTCTTACATAGGGTAATCTGAGCAATGTAGTTGAGGATAGGGATATGTAATGTAACAACCACTGTTGATTTGTATTATTTTATCTTGAGACCCTGTATCACTTTGAATGTTCTTGGTCTGATTTGTTTATGTTTGTGATACTGGTATGCTGCTACTGTTCTATTTCTTTGTTTGTTTGTTTCTCATTTACTACTCTCTTTAAAATAAGAAAAAGGAATTAATGGTTATAACATCTGAAATGTGTGAAGTTCATAATGGAGTTTCTCTGCATATTTTGAACTCAAAACATGTTTCCCACCTGAGATTTTACATCCCAGTAGTCACATACATTTCTATCTCAAATGATTCCATTCTAAAGAGAGATATTTCTTCCTCTTTAGGAGGCTAATAACAGCTAATATTCTAGCAAAATGAATTGTCAACAGAATCAAACTATGCTTTCCTGGGACGATAATGACATTGAAAGCTAAATGTTATTTTCCTCCAAGCAGTGTAACAAAATACTAATTTTACCAAGATGACTTGTAAAGTACTTAAGAAAATCCTCATCACTGTAATGTTTTATGGTGTGTTTTTTTCTACCAAGTTCATAACTCAGTGCTAGATAATAAGATTTCTCCTGCATTGCTGCAAGTATACAAGATTGAGGAGAATACAATGTTAGAAAAAATGATTTCAATTTAAATTTTGGAACTATCATCTGCATTTATACCTTGTTTACATAATCTGTTAATTACATAACATCTTTTTCAACAAGACTATACTCCTACAAAAATTGTATTCCTATAAAAAATATTTTTGCTCAGCTTCTCTTGGGAGTCTATATGGTTAGCCAGAAGTCCCTAAATCTAGAAGTATATCATGAGAAATAGCATTACAAGTCTTGGTAAAACTTTCAAAATTTTATTTTATAAATGCTTCATTCTAGAATAAATATTTTTATCTTTACAGAAAAGATAACAAAAATAAGACAGAAGGTCCCAATATTCCTCACATTCAATGTCTCATCATCCTCACATCTTATGTTACCATTTTGTATTGATCACAATTGATCAATCAATACCAATGCAATATTGTCAAACACTGTGTCCACAGATAATTCAGATTTCCTTATTTTTTACTTCATATTCTTCTGTTCCAAAAATCCCACACAAGAAGCCTTTTACATTTTACCACATTTTTACTCAGGATCTTCTTGACTGATTGTTTCACAGACTTGTCTTTTTATGACCTTAATAACTTAAAGAAATATCATTCGTGCATTTTGCAGAATGCTTTTTAATTAGAATTTGTCTAGTGTTTTTCTCATAATCCTATTGTTATGGGTTTTGGAAAGGAAGACCATACAGGTAAAGTGTCAATCACTTTAAACATCAAAGGTTCAGCCTGTCATTCTGACATCACTGCTAGTGCTAAACTTGATCATTTGAGCTGAGATAGAATATTTTTAATTTCTCCACTGGAAAGATACAGTACAGCTGACTCTTGCAGAATGAGGAGTTATATTTCACTGTCTTACAGGTAGAATATCTTCATAAATTACTTAGAATATTTCTGCTGGAAAGGCTGGTTTATTCTTCATTATTTATTTGTTCATTCAAATGTGTATTCATATAAATATAGACACATGAATATTTACTATCTATTTCAGGTTATGATCCATTTCTCCTTAATTTTATTGCTGAAAATGTTACAGATTGGATAATTGGATATTTTTCAATTTGGTGTTTGTGTCCTTTGAAAATGTCTTCGATTTGTTTATGTATTTTCAGAAAAGTTTAAGATTCACAAAACTGTTGAGAGCAAGGTGCAGAGATATTCTACAAGCTGTTTGTCCCGCATGCGCACACTTCCTCATGTCAGCATGAGGAATCGCAGTGGGATGTTTGTTACAGTTTATTGATCTACATTCATAGTTTACACCAGGATTGTCTTAGTATTGTACCTTGTACGTATTTGGACAAATATATAATAACATGTTGTCTTGGTTACTTTTCTCTCGTTGCTGGGACAAAATATCTGACGCCCAAAACTGAGGAGGGAAAGGTTTATTTCGCTTACAGTTCGTGGAAGTTCAATCCGTACTTGGCACATTATAAGGCAGAGTGGCACGTGGCAGAGGGCTGCATCTCAGGATGGCAGCACAGCTAAGCGACTACCCGTACCCACACACCAGGCGGAATGAGGCAGGAATGCCCCAAGCACTCTTTTTCCTCTCCCTTACATATGCAAACTATCCACCCCAGGGTGGGTGTAGCTCTCACACCCACAATCATTCAACTCTAATAGCCTGCCCATGGGCTGCAGGAGGCTTTGGGGGGACACACAGACAAAAACTATAACACATGTATTCCTCATTATAGTATCTACAGGATATCGTCTCTGCTCTATAAATCCACTGTGCTTTATCTGTAATCTCACCATCTCATCAAACCCCTCACAACCATCCATCTTTTTATTGACTACACAAATGCGCTTTTATCAGAATGCCCCATCACTGGAGTCATACATTTTGTAGCCTTTCCGATTGGGCTTCTTGAACTTAGTAACATGCATTTAAATTTTCTCTATATGTTTCCATGGCTTGAATGTTTCTTAAGCTCTAAATAATTTTCTACTGTACATTGCTTTGTTTCTTCAACTGTAACTTAGCCATCTTGATTTCTTCCATACTTTAGTAATTGTGTATAAAGTTGCTATTAACATCCACATGAGAGTGTAAGCTTTCAACACTTTGAGGTAAATGTCAAAAATACGATTGCTGGCTGGTAAGGGTATTTATATATATTAAGCTTTGTAAGAGACCTTAAAACTATATTCCAAAATGACTATATCATTTTACATCATCCAGAAATCAGTAAGTGCTCTTGTTCCTCCAGATGCCTACAGTATCTGGTGTTCCTAATACTTTAGATAAGGGTCACCTGAGAGGCTTATAATGGACTCTCACTTGCTCCGTGTTTCTGTTTTCCTCTGATTATGATGTGGATCACATTCTATCATGAATATGACTGTATTCTTTAGTCAGCTGTCTGTTGAGATCTTTTACTCCGTTTGACTTTTACTCTTCAATTTCAGGTATTCTTTGTGTATTTCCAATAACTGTGCTTTCTTAGATATAGACTTTGTAAATGTTTTCTACTAGCCTGTAGTACTTCTCTTCTCTTGACAGTATCATTTAGAGACAGAGATGTTCTGTTTCAACGAAGTCCAGCTTACTCATTTTTATGTGGATTATAACTTGTTTACCATCTAAAAAATCATTACAAAGCCTGAAATCATCTAACTTGTTTCCCACACTGTATTTTATCTTTAGGAGCTTTACAGTTTTTCCTTTTACAGTTAGGTCTGTGACCCATTCTGAGCTTGTTTTTGTAAGGACATAAAGTCTATGTCTGGATTCTTTATCCCACAGTGTTCAGTTGTTCTAGTACTATTTGTCAAAAATACTATACTTCCCCCATTATATTTTCTTTGCTTATCTACTAGAGATGAGGTGACTGTTATTTATCAGTATCTTTTTCTGAACTCTCTGCCCTATGTCATTAATTTTTAAATTATTGCTCCTCCAAAATCACACTGTTTAGATTTTTTACATTGGAAGTCTTAAAATTTGGTAGTGTCAGTTCTCCAGATTTCTTTACTTTAATGTTGTGTTGACTATTTTCTTTTTAATTTCCTTGTACAAAATTTAGAACAATTTTATTGAAAAATTACTTTCTGGTACTTTATTGGGATTTCATTGAATCTATAAATCAAGACAGGAAGAACTGACATCTTAACAATACCAAGATTTCTTAACTATGAACATGAAATTTTTCTCCATTATGTGAAGAAATATTTTCTCCATTAATGAAGATTCTGTTCATTAATCTCTCTGAAATGTTTAAAAATATTTTTAGTTTAGTTTAGTTTTACTCACATCAGTATTTTTTATATTTTGTTGGATTTGAATGTAAATACTTCATCTGGGGGGATGTAGTGTAAACGATACTGTGTTTTAAATTTCAAATTCTACTTATTCCTTGTTGGTATATAGAGAATGTTTACTTCCATATTAATCTTATATTCTGCAACCTCACTAAAATTGCTAATCCTTCTACAAAGATTTTTGTTTCCTTTTTTAATTAATTCTTTTTGATTTTTTGCATGGACAATTCCATTATCTCATTATCTTCAAATAAAGACAATTTTACTTCTTCCTCTCAAATTTGTATACCGTTATTTCCAATACTTATCTCCTAGTGTTGTTCGAACTTGCAGCATAGTGGTGAAAGGGAGTGATATGAAGAGACATATGTGGATGATCTTAGAAAGAATGTTTCCAGTTTCTCACCACCCTAGATGTATCTTTTAATTGTAACTTTTGGTACTACTTTTTGACACTATAAGGTACTCCACAATCACCTGGTTTATTTGGTTAGCCAATATTTAGGTTAACTATTTCCTCAAGCAGTTTTAATTTCTTTCATTGCAGAATGGTATTAGAAATTGATCTCTAGATACTTGATATACTCATTGCTGTCATGGTACTTTTGCTTCTAGGAATCCTCAAGAGATAAAACAAGTAAATACATATGTGTATAACAACTCATGTATACATACATATCTGCAATAATTTCTCTGAATAACTGTTGTGGTTTATATCCAATAGGCACAAAATTCTAATGTGCCTAGAAAATGATTAATTCATGGGAATACTATTAGGAATGTAGCCAACATACTATTAGGAGGTAAGGCCTAGTAAGAAGAGGTAGGCCAATGGAGTAATTACCTAAAAGAGTATATCTTCTTCCTCTGCTCCTCCCTCTTCTCCCTGCTTCTCGTCTACAATGGCATGAGCACCTTGGAGGCCATTCCTCCATGTACTTCCTGCTTTCAAACCACCTAACCATGTACTATACCCATTATCCAAGAGAAAACTCTTCTCTTTTAAGTTGTGAGTGTTAGATACCATATGTCAGCAATGAGAAAATGACTGAGACAGATTCTGTACCAGGAGTGGGGTTGATGTGAAAACCATGTTTTCATAAACCTTTGGAAATGGCTTATAGGAGGGGTCTGGAAATGTTTGGATATGATAGCTAGAGAAGCCCTAAAATGATATAAATGAAGCTTGAAGGGCAATACTCGTCAGAGCTCAGAAAACCAGAATGTGGAAGTATGGATCTTAAAAGCCAAGTTCAGGAGGTTTCATTTGAGATCAAGTTCTTCACTTGTAGTTGGGCTAAAGACCACGTGTGTTATATTCTAGAAGAAAAACACAGAGAAACAAAACTTGCCTACATTTTGTTTATGCCTTGAGACTGTGGGAGATAGACTGAGATTAAGAATGACAGATTAATCTGGAAGAAATTCAAGGCAATCCAACATTTATAATGTAGCACAAGTACTACTTACTGCTTTTAGTCATATTTAGATTGGAAGTCAGTGGCAAAAAGATCTTTTGAAAAGTTCAGAGTTTGGCCCAAAAGGAAGAGCCTACAAAGTTGAGTCCTTGGAGAGGATGGTTGTTGAAACAATTAAAAGAAGCCAAGTACTTTCTCTAACAATAGGAGAGAGACAGTCTATGGCACCTTTGTAATCAGGAAGACCCCACCCTTGACATTCTCAAAATTGAAAAACTTCCTTTGAGAAGAGATTCTTCAGGGAACCAAGATCACTCAGGGCCAACTGAGAAAGTCTTTCCCAAAGCATGGCCATCCACTCAGATGCCACTGAAAGTTTGATCCAAGGGGGTCCAGGTACCGCTGCTTCTTGAGCTGGTAGCAGAACTTGACACACCCATGTGGTACTGGGTTTTTGGGCATACAGAATATAAGAGTTATGGGTTCAGAGTGGCTTTCACTGAAATTTTACAAGAAGGTCTGAGAGGCCAAGTAGTGTTTTCACCAGAGAACAGAGTATGAAACTGTGAGGGTGAAAACAAAAGTGTAATGGAGACCTTAGGGACTTGCAAAGATAGATGCATGTAATGTCTGCTGAGAAAAGTGATAGTCAGTGAGCAAAGCCACCCCAAGGGAGGACATGAGGGCCATAATCAGCAATGGAGTATGAGCAGCTCACCACTGGAGTTCACATTTCACCGGAACTTGCCCACTGCTGGACACAGATCTACAAGATACAATTTTTTTCCCTGCTGGGAAAAATTGGGAAATTTGCTTTTAGCTTAGTCCCATTCTTTTCTATCTCCACTCTTTCTCTCCTGAGACAGGAGTGGCTCCTCTTTGCCATTGTATGTTGGCAGTGTTTACCAATCTTTCCAATTTTTATAGAAGGTCACAGCTAAAAATTTGCCTTCATTCTTAGAAGCCACTTTGGAATTGGAATTTTCAGCAACACTAGAACTGTTAAACCTTTGGCAATATGTACAGGTAGACTAAATGCACTTGTATAAAGAGATGCACATGCCTCTTCTCTTGCCCTTGGTGGAATGCTGTGGTTTAGATCTAAAATCCTTGTCAACCATTGATCTGCTCACTTTCTTTATGGGCTTGTTCAAGTACATCATATAAGTTGAATCAGGTAGCTTTTAGAATTTTTATACTGATTTCTTTCACATAGCAATATGCACTTAAAATTTGTTCTAGTCTTGTTAGCTCATTCCTTTTAATATTGTATAGCAGTATTTTGTATTGATATATAGACTTTGCTCCTGTATCACCTGTTGAATGGCAATTTGATTGCTTCCAGCTTGTCTCAATTTATACCTAAATATGTTATAATATTTCACGGTATAATATATTCATTTCATGTATAAGTCATATGCTCTCAGGTTAAGTGCAGTAAATACCAAAGAATGCAATTGTCAGATTGTAGACTCTATCTCTGTTTAGCTTTATACAAAAAGTGTCAAGCTGTATTCCAAGGTGGCATTTCTTTACATTCTCACTGGCAATGAAGTAAAGTTGCCATTCTCTCTAGTGTCTTCACTAGAATTTGGTAGTGCCAGTTTATTGGGTTCAGCCGTTCAATAAAAGATGAAGCATGAACAGGACTCAAGTAATGAGAAAAACAGAGCGTTGTATTGAATTTCCATAAACTCTTCAATCTCATTATTTTTCCACTTTTATCATGTATGTCAGGAACTTGGATGGGGAAGAAAACTTTAAATACCAGTGTTATAAGCCATAGTGTAAAAGTTTATAGGGTATTCTTGCCATAAGAGAAGCAGGCATAGATTTTTCTTCTGTGGAAGCCATTTCCCTATAGACCTCCCTTCATTTATCTTCCTAATATTCATGACCCCAGGTTCCAAAATCCTTCTTCATTTTTTCCTAAAGTAGTTTTATTTTCTCTTTGACATACCACTGAGCTTTCAAATTATACTCAAAGGGCTTTATTTGCACAGTGAAAAAGGAGGATTCTTGCCGAGCAAATTTCTCCTCTACAGATCGTATGTTCTGCCTTTAATATAATATTTTTGTTTCTTTCCTCCTATATGCAGAATCGCACAAATTGAACAAAAGATCCTTGCTCATCCACCCAATTACCTGACAGGCGGGCCTGTCTTGGGACTTCTCAATTCATACTAAAAAGTGTTTATTCTGAAATGAGAACAGAAAGTGATCCCCCTGGGAAGGAAAAGACTGCAGGCTGATTCAAGGAAAGTAGTAGCAAAACTCAAAATCAACTTATTTACAAATAAAAAATGCCCATGATGATTAGCTAAAGATGATCCTGTCTAGGGAGTGTCAAGAGTCTCAAAGCTTAGAGGAGAGAAAGGAGTTTTGGGAGGCAGTTGAAATAAGAAACAACCACATAGCTTTTCAGGACACATGCTCATGGTATCTTTGGTTCTGATAGTTGATTGTAACAGTTCATTCCCTCTTACTCCCATGCAGATTTCCATGAAGAAGATTTCAGATCCTCTTTACAGGAGATTTCTAGGGTAGTAAATTTGGCTAAAATGTCAGAGTGATTTAAAATGACTCAATAACAGCATGAAGTTTTTTCTTACATTATATATATATATTTTGAGTAATTGTAACAATTTATATATTTTGTAACTAAATTTCTCCACTGTGTTTTTAAAATCATAACAAAATCCAGATATTTGCAGAAATATTTAGATAAATTAATATGCATGTGTGATTCTTGCCTGTTTCTAAATTGCATTTTGGTAACGATTTATATCTCTCTCCTTATCAGCCTTTCCATCTTATTCCTCTTCCTTGACCCAGTTTCAAATTTACAAATATTCTCTGCTTGCAAGAAATACGGTTATCTGTGCCCAGTTAAAAAGAAGAAAAATCACAGAGCATTCCTTGACAATAATTCTTATTTAGTGGAAAACTGACACGTTTATAAATGAGAAAATTCCAAGTATGGTAAGTTCATAGAAACTTTGATTTTCCTTTGTTAATCATTCAACTCTGTCATCTTGTCACAACTAAAATTTTTCTTCTTTAGAATCCAATTATCAAGGTCAATTTCTAACAATTTCTTTATTCTGTAGCTATGCAAAACAAAGAACCACTTAAGTGGAAGCTCTGGTTAAAAATGAAACAGCCATGTAATTTGAACTGGTGACATTCTTTTAAAGTCTTGTAATTCATTTATATAACCAAAAGTTATGTTTTGCATAATAAGGGGTATCTTTCACTAAAATTTGAAAGAGAAAATGAGAGTTAGCAAGTTTGGTACATAATAAATATCTGTGTTTGACTAATAATAACTTGTAAGTTCTAAGTTTATTTAAATGACAGTACATAGAGTAAGGGAGAATTGTCATAAAAATTTGGAGAAATTTGACCCTTCAGAGGGACATTATTTTAAATCTCTCCAAATCACATATCCTTCATTCTTAACTGAAAAAAAAATATATACTGTTCATTAAGTTTCTTTAAGGTCAAATTACAGAATTTTAGTTTTCTTCACATGTTTGGTAGATGTAACAGTAACTCGATGTAAGGTTATTCTCAAGACATGTAAGAAACATTTTGTTTGTTAACAGCTTTTCATTTATCCAAGACCTTAAAGTAAAGATGCACTTATTAAATAACTTTATTAGTATACATTGAACCCAAGATAATGTATAGGGTCTTTAATTGTATTATACCTAAAAACATATATCTCTGTGTGTTTTGTCAGTTCACCACTTTGCCATGTTTTGAAAGTTAGTTTTATTGAAACATAACATATAGTCAGCTGTTGCTAATTTTTGGTGAATAATTCAGTGTACTTGGGAAAATGCCCAGAAATCAAGTGACAGGATATTTAGTCATTACAAAAAAATCTGTTCTGTCTTCAGCTATCAGTTTCCTCCCATAGGCCCAACCTTTTTCTTTTTACTGTGACGTTCTCTGTTCTAGAATTTGTACAAGTAGAATTTTAAAGTATTTCATTTTGTGCACCTGATTTCTTCACTTACTTAATTCTTTAAAAATTCATCCATGTGGTTTATTTTCTCAGTAATTATGTTACTCAATGGGATATTATTTTATGGATGCCCCAGAAATTTATGAACCATTTACATATAGAGATTTGGGTCGTTTCTAGTTTCTAAGTATTTTACTTTACATTGACCTTGCTGCTGAACTTGAAATGGGCTCCCAGGCAGTCACAGATAGAGATGGACCCTCAAGGGCAGGAAAAGCCTGGTCTCGCAAACAACTGGCATGAGTCAGTTGTTCCTCTGGCCCAGGGACTCCAGTACACTCAATGACCAAAGGAAGAACTAGGTGCATTTGAGATCATTCCAAGCATCACAAAGGAAAAGAAGCAAAGAAGATGCAAACTCTATTCCAGCCCCACACTGCAAGGTAGGAACTGATTGTGTTAATTACCTGAGGCCACAGGAGACAGAATGAAGACATGCAAGTCCTAAAATTGAGAGAACCAAGTATAACTATCCATGATACCAACGGTCAACAATTATCAAGCTTGCCAAATGTTATGGCTTATCTCTAGATGTCCCTCCAAAGCCTTATGCAGCCATAGGTGGAGATTTTCGGAGGTGATTGGGATGTGTGATGCTAGGATCAAAGATGCAATGCTGAGATTGATTCATGGTGCAATACTAGGATAAAGGCTGCCCCACAATGGATGTGAGTATTAACCACCCTGAGGGTGGGTAGCCTGGATAGGATATAAAGAACAGAAAGGGGTCGTGGCTTGTTCTTTGCTGCTTGCTGCCTTCTGTCTTCCCTGCTTTTCCATGAGCTGTTTCTCCTCTGTGATGCCCCTCTGCCACGCCATCCTGCCTTGGAGAGAGCTGACTATAGTCTGAATCCTCTACAACTGTGAGCTAAGTAGACCTTGCCTCCTCTAACTTTGGGTGTCAGATTTTGTCTCAGCAATGAGACAAGTAACTAAAACACAAATCTATAACCCTGTGGTTATTGTTTTTAATTTCTTATGCTTATTTCTTAGGAGAAAAACTTACTGAGGAAGGGTGCTGTACCATGCAGGCAGTGATTCTTGATTACTGGCTTTTTGATGTTAGGGGCTAACTTCATGGGAAGGCCCTAGAGACAGTGCCTTCTCAGAATTGTTGAGAAATGTGGATCTCTACCATGCAGACTTGGGCAGTGTCTTCGTTACTTTTCTCTCATTGCTGGGACAAAATACCTGATGCCCAAAATTAAGGAAGGAAAGGTTTATTTCGCTTACAGTTTGTGGAGGTTTCAGTCCATACTTGGCAGATTACAAGGCAGAGTGGCACATGGCAGAGGGCTACAGCTCATGGCGGCAGAACACAGCAAAGCAACAAACACAAAAGGCAGGAATAGCCACAAGCAGCCTCTTGCTCTCCCTTACATATGCAAACTATCCACCCCAGGGTGGGTGTAGCTCTCACATCCATAATCAATCAAACTCTAAAAGCCTGCCCCATGACTGCATGAGGCTTTGGGGGGGACAAACAGACACAAGCCATAATAGGCGGTTTACACAGATTCAAGCAGCCCAGAGGAGAGACACAGACCTGCGGCCTGGGGTAAGAGTCGTATCTCCAGCTGCTTAGCCACAGTCCAGCTGCCTAGCTTCTACTGCAGCCGCCAGTCACTGTCCACTTGTGGCAGTCCTTACCCTCAGCCGCGTGCTCACAGCAGTCCTGGGCTGTTTAGTCTCCCCTTTCTTTCACTGTCCTCAGCTGCTTAATCTGCATTTGCATCAAAACACACAAAGGTGGCCACGTGCCAGCAATGACCATGGTTACTTAAGTTATTTACACTGACCATCACCTACCTTGTCTACGGAAGTTATTTACCCTGAGGACTGGGGAGGGCGGGACAAAGAACTGACAGCAGCCCAGATCCCCTTCTGTCAGAACCGGAACCAAAGCCCCACTATCTCGCGCTCCAGCACTCCTAAGAGCCATCCTCTGCAGACCAGAGACCCAGGTCCTGTGCTCCACTAGCTGCTGTCTGGGTCGCTCAAAAGAGAACATTCCCTAGGCTGAGCTCTGGGCTCTATGTGCAACCTTGATATCCAGGCCACAAATTTTGTTCACAGAACTCCTCCTCATGCTTTCCAAGGAGATCAAGGGAAGGAACACAAGAAGACAGACCTTGAATTTGAACCTGCTCCCTAGCATCCTGCTGAAGGCTCCGGCTGAGGCGCAGTCAGAACTCTCCGCAATAGCCCTTTCCCGGTGAGGGCGACACTGCGCACTTCTGTTCTCAGTCCTCCCGACACAGGGGACAGAAACCACAGTGCTGTGGTTTGCATGTCCCGGGAGCTCCTGTGTTGGAACAATTCCCAAACTCATACAGTGTTTACAGTGAGACCTTTGAGAGACAACTGAATTAGATGGGATCCGGAGAGTGGCACCTCCCCTTACGTCACGAGTGGCTTCAGAAGGAAAGGCCCAGAGACCAGAACTAGTCATTTGCTCTGCCCCAGCCTGTGAGGTTCCGGACATCTTAGGATGCACCAAGCAGGCCCTGGCCAGATGCCGAGAAGAGGCCAGAGCCGATGCTTGGAGCTCCAGGGCTCTAGTGTACCTTGTGCCAAAGAAACGATTTATAAATTACAAAAAATGAAAAAGAAACCCAGGATTAAAAGTGGTTTAAACTATGGGTTAACACACAATCCAGGGCAATCAGAGGCAGGCAGTTCCTCGTTTGAGAAAGCTGAAGGATGGATGGATCTCAGATGGGGCCAGCGATGTCTGTGAGATCTGTTTTGTAAACACTACAACTGTCCCAACCGGTGGGTGGGAGGCACTGATTGTTCCTCCTGAGAATGAGAGAGGAATGGGGAGGTCTTCCACTCCTCAGCACATTGGCTGCCTGATGCTTCTTGTAGCAGCTGAAAGAGAGGGTATGAATTTAGATCAGGAACCGGCAGGGCACACAGACACGGACCCAGTGCAGCTCAGAGAGTGCCACGGAGCTTGCTAAAGCTCTCCAAATACTCGGCGTTCACAGGGAATCATCCCAGAGGACTAATCCTGTACAAGGGGGCTGTCCCAAAGGCTTTTCCTCCCTAACCTGCTGGATGGGGCTGTTGACTGTAAGGAAGAGAGATTATTCACACCATCTGTCAAGATGCAAAGAATTTCCTCCAACTGTTAACAAGAAAAGGCAGAGTTCTGAGGCGGGACAGTGTTCTGTGCAGTGTTGCTGGCTCTAAAGGGGAGGTGTCTCTGTGTCAAAAAGTACAGGTGGCCCCCAGGAGCTGAACGTGTCCTTTGGCCAACAGCTAGCACGGAAACAGATACTAGAGCCACAATGGCAAAATGTTAATTCTACTAACATAGATGAGCTTGGAAATGAGTTATTGCCAGAGCCAGAAACTTCATGTCGTCCCAAGCAAAGGACTGCACCACATTTCTGACCTTACCATGAGGCCCTGGTAAATGTGTGTTTTGGAATGGGATAATTTTTTTTCCCCAAAAGTAAGACCTTGGGGCTGGGGATTTAGCTCAGCGGCAAAGTGCCTGCCTGGCAAGTGCAAGGTCATGAGTTTGGTTCCCGGTACCGGAGAAAAACCAAAAAAAAAGTAAGACCTTTCCAGTGCCGAGGGAGATAGTTCATTGGCACAGCACCTGCACAGAAAGCGAGAGATCCTGAATTCAATTCCCAGTACCAAAAAACAAAGCAAAACAAAAAAGCCAGACCTAACCAGAAAAGAATCAGCCTTAAAAACTAGACATCAATAACTTGCCAGGGATATAGCTCAGTGGCAGAGCGCCTGCCTAGCAAGTGCACGGTCCTGAGTTTGATGTTGGTCCCTGTAAAAAAAAAACAAAAAAACCCAAACAAATGAAAACTCAAGCCCCAATCACCTTGCATTACCTGCTATTATAGAGTAGCCACTGAACAAAAGAACAGCGAGGTACATACCATCTTTTGTGTGACACCGGCCGTTACTGTGCTAATGACCAGTGCTTATTTTCCAGTTAGTTCTTATTTGGGGGGAAACCCGTCAGATGGGCTCATACATTTCATATATTTATTCTCTCCTCTTATTCACATACCATTCTATCAGCAAAATAGGGAATTTATTTCGCTGTGTTTTTCCCATTGGGCTTGGATATCAAAATGTCTCTGGAAAATACTTTGTTTTGTTTTGCTTTTTGTTTTTTCAGTACTGGGATTGCAATCAGAGCTTTGCACGGAGAATTATCCATAGTACTTATTCTTATGTATTTATTTTTACTTTGAGAAAAGTTTTACCTAAATCACTAGGATGACCAGGCTGTGCTCAAACTTGCAAGCCTCTGCCTCAGGCAGCTAGAGTCCTGGGGTTACAGGGGTGCACTCTGAAGACAGCCTGGAATCTGCTTTCTACATTACTTCACCTCTGATGCCCCAAACAGGAGCCAATGTGTTGAATCATCGCAACGAATCATTATTGAATCAATGATTCTCACAAGGATTAACTGCTGTTCTTCTTGGGGTGAAGTTACTGAACTTTAATTTTAGACAATGACGTGATATGCTCTAACAACTGTAATAGGGACATTGAAGAAATACACCTGTACTTAGTTAAAAACTTCATTTCACATAGGTTTGCCATGGTAGCTAACTCAGTCATCAATATCTACAACAAAACAGATTATGAAATATTTATTCATATCACCATTATCTTCTAAATGCTGTGGCCATTAATCCTAATATTTCAGCTTCAGTAGTTTAAGAATCACCTAGATTAGTAAAACATGCTTCTGGGGATGTCTGAGTGGGTGAGGGAAGTGCAAGCTTGGGTACTATCAGTGGTCTTTGCCCAGTTCCTGCTTTGCTCCCAGCTGCCCTGAACTGAACGTGATGCTCCTGTGAACTACATCAAACTTCCTTCTTTAGGTTGTGGGTGCGGGGTGTTGTGTGTCACTGTCAGGAAAAGCTAACTAATACAGACACAGATAAATATTAAACTGTGGTTTGGAACAAATTATCCCATATTTGTGTGATATGTTAGAATCCTCTGAGTTAATATATAACATCTATTATAAATTTGAACAATCTTATAATTTTAAGTGGCAAAATACTTTGGAAATGGATTATAATGAGAGAATTGTATATGGAGCAGCTAACTTTATGAAAATTTTTTTATTAAATAGTTATTTTTGTGTCTAAACAATAATAGAGATAAGAATAATGAGGCCAAAATCTATTGTAATATGACTGTGATCTTTAGAGAATTTTCTGTCACAATAGCATTATTACAGGAGTTGAAGTAGAATATTTTGAAATATATTTAGTTTGAAGTATGCAATTCTACTTAATGATATTTTTCAGAAATATTGTTATTTGGTGATGCTTCTTGTTAAAATATAATATCAACTTTGTCCCTTCAAAATTTCTGAAATAAAAGCTTCACAACTTAAAAAAAGATGGTGTCTTTTATTCAGACATAATATAGAATTATAGAAGAAAACACTTTTAATGATTTACAGAACAGTTAAGAACACAAAAATATTTTTTCTGCAACATAAATTAAAAATTAAGAAATTTGCAGATTTCTACAGTGTCAAATACTTAAATTTTGTTGTTAAATATTAAAGTAAGTTTAATGATAATGACTCATTTATTATCATCAAGCTTTTATTAATCTCTGGCTCCCACAAAGTTTTCTTTAGTGATGACACTCAGTTTTCGCTTGGGTTCTGGGTTGATAATGATTCTAACATAAAATCACATGGCTTTTGGTTAAAATATGGATTCAACAACACTCTTAAATATAGTAATCTTTTTTCACGAAACTTCAGCCTTTCTTTCTGGAAAGTGCATTACAGCAAGAGCCCCATGCTTCTCGTTCTTTGTTCTGTCTTTGCTGGGTCTGTCTTCCCAGCTCTCAAAGACAGGGCCTTTTCTTCTAATTCACCTGGAAAGGAGGCTCTCTGAAGTCCCCTGTGGTAACCCTCATTTCTTCCCTGTGGAAATCCCCGGAAGGTGCTCCCTGCTGGTGGCTGAAAAACAAAGGCACTACTGGGCTATTACTACACTTTTTACCTATTGTCATTTTTACAAGACTGCATTCTAAAGCGTCTTTGTAAAAGCGTTGCACGTGCCTAATTATTACTAGCAAATGCTGTGTATTTAACAAAGTGAAAATGCAATAATTCCTTAGACTTCCAACTGCTAATGAGTTAGCTGAAAACTCCAGAGCCGAGTTCCTCATTGCTCTCTCTATACATTTTGGAGAACCCTATTATAGCGTAACAATTAATTAGGAAAGCTACTCCAGTCAGAAATGCTAGTTTATTCATAAGAACATTATTAAATCAATTAACCTACTAATGGCATCTGTCAGTTCATGTCTAGAAAAGGCTCAGCAGCAATAAAATTAAAGTACAGTCATAAATTTTTCTTTGTTCCAGGTATTGAGTGAAGAAAAATAATAAAAATGTTTTCCACTTTGTCTTCAACATTAATCAGATTGCAATAAGAAGCTCAGAAATAGGTCATGCTATCAAACAGGAAATCTATTCTGAAGCATTTCCCATTAAATGAAAATTATTTTCATGTAGCCTTCTTTAATTGCTGAAATTGCACTTACCTTCATCTATTTGTTCTCTGTTTAGAGACAAAATGAAATAAATCTGTGCTGCTACATTTTACATTACACTGCTTCTGATGGATTTCTCTGCAGCCAGTTAGTTGAGATTTATGCACAGTACTATAAACAGTTTCATTTTCTGTCTTTTAGGAAGGTGTAGCATAGCAAGGGATGTTTAAGCGCAGTTCAGTAAAAATAGATAATGAACAGTCAGATGTGTTTATTGAGGTACAGTGATTCCAGCGTTGCACTAAGTAGAAATGTTAATGATGTAAGAATGGCTAGCACGTAGTTTTGAGTGCTGAAAATGTTGTGTTCATTTTGCTAAGTCTGAACATATGTTACAATCATTTGGAAAATAATGTCTTCGTAATACTTGGTATGGGAAAATATAGATTACTCATATAGTTGGAAAACAAGTATACTCCATATTTCATCATGAAAAATAAGATCATTTCAAATACTCACAAGATAGGGAAGAATGAAGACATTGATTAGTGATTAGGAGAAAATCAAGATTAAGAAGCAAAGGAAATTTTTCAGCCTCTTAGAAGACAGAATCTCCTAGAATTCATCTAATCTTAAATACTTCCCAAGGATTCTATCTCATAATTCCATACTGTTAAGGGTATGATTTCAACAGAATGAAGTTTGGAGGGACACAAGAAGTCAATTTATAGCAGCTCTTTTGTTTAAATGTGAGAGCTCTAAATGAAGCTTTTTTATTTTGCCAGAAACAAAAGTTGTGTTTATATATAGTGAATTAAATTCCTCCCAGCAACACAAAAGTGAAGTTAAGAATAAAGACGAATAGAGTTCAATTTTAAAAATAACTGTGTGTAGAATTTTTACCATACTTATTTCAATAAGATTAGATATTATGCAAAATTCATGCTTCAGACTGAAAGAAGGAAAAAGCAGTTTTCTTTTTGTTTTCTGGTTAAGTAGATGGCACTAAACCTTAGTAATATTTCAAAGATTAAAATTTCATAACTCAAATTGCTATACAATCTTCTTTTGTGTATGTTTTTGGGTTTTTTTGCTACTGGGAATCAAAGTTAAGACCTTGCATTTGCCAAGGAGATATTTGTACCACTGATTGATATCCCTGCCCCATGCAATCTTATTTTCAATGAGATTATTTTCTAAAAGAGTTTTTAACACTCATGTGACCATAAGGAAAACTATGGGTCAATTTCATCTGTTATGACTTACATATTTTTTTCACCTATTAGAGTATTGTCATCTTATATTTGGACTTGCTACATTTTATCTATATATATTCTAAGCTTGTTAGGCTTTCTTTTAAGAGAAAAAAAAAACAAAATAACAACAACATAGACAAAAACAAAACAATACAAAAACAACAAAAATGATACAGAATTTCAAAACAAGATGGGAGTTAACAATGGCTGTTATACTATACAGTGATATACTCATAAGTGAAATAAATCAGATCCTCAAGTGTAACCATCATATTGTCTCCCTCATGTAAGAACTTGAAAGAAAAAATAAAACCCAAGAGGTACAATAGATATTGTGAAGGGAAAAGAAGCTACTCAAAGGGAAGTAACAGCTTGTTAGGCTTTTAAAGAATAACATTGATTCAAATGTTGTACTAAATGAAATCAGAAGTTATTAAAATGGTGTCACTGGAGTACTTGAAACAGTGCTAATTTTAAAATAGCCTGCTTTTCTCACCTGAATATTCTGGATGACCATGCCTGGGAAGTTTTAAGTGCCACTCTTTGAGACATTCCAAAATTATTTGAAGTGCTTCAGATACGAGGTATGATTCCTTTGTGACACACAGGTTCCCACGGCAATTTGTCAAATAAAACTAAGCCCTATTCTTTCTGCTAAGACTAATGTAATCTTTCATTTAGAGTGCAATGCCCAATTTTGTAACCACTGAGATGCCAGAAAACATGAACTTTTGGAATTCCACTTCAAGGTAAGATTTTAAGAGGAAAGAAAGATGATAAAGGGGCTGGGGATTTAGCTCAGCGGCAAAAGCGCCTGCCTGGCAAGCGCAAGGTCGTGAGTTCGGTTCCCGGTACCGGAGAAAAACCAAAAAAAAAAAAAAAAAGAAAGATGATAAAATACTTTCTGTGCAATTTATTTAATCTTGCACAACCATTGCACAAGCAGGTCATATGAAATTGTAAGTGTGGGAGTGTTGATGCTTATTCTCTGTTATAGACACAATGAAAATTATAAACCAAAATGGTGCACTACCTTCCTAAGAAACCCAACAGGCACATGAGACTCCAAGCCATCATGTAGTTGAACTATAATGCAATTGTAACAGTTCCAGAAGAACATTCTGGAGATACTTTGATGTTCTATGTAAACCATATTCAATATCTGAAATATTTTCCATGTGTTTGGCCCATTTAATAACAACATTAAATTCATGAATTGTATATCTGCATTTATTTCATTGTTTTGGTCTCTTTCATAGATAACTTTCTTGAAATAGGTATCTATAACAATGCTTCAAAAAATTTACTGCAATAGCTACCTGACATCTCCTTAAAAGGTAGATTCTGGTGTGCTGGTTGTGAAGAGTTACCTGAGATTTTATGTTTCTAATGAGCTCACTTAGCCCTCAGGTGCGGCTTCTGTCTTTGGTCATAGACAATGGAGAACAGCAAGAGCCTATACTCATGGTCACCTCTGTCCTCCATTGTGGCCTCCTCTGCTGTCATGCTCAGATGATGGAATTCCATTCACGGCCATCCATTGGTTGGGCTTGAGTGACCTCTTTAGTGTCAAACCTAAGGGATAATTTTTAGGCCCTGGGTTGGTAAAGTCTAGAGTCTTTGGTATTGCCAATAACTTTGATGGAGCTATTATTACTCTCAAGGAGAGCAATGCCAACTCCTTTTTAGGACTCCAGAGCAGGTAGTGAAACCATGATCAGTTCATCTCACCCCTATAGTCATGCATTCCTTTACCTTTGCTTTAATTTATTTGTATATTTAATGTGTATTCCTCACTTAATCTAAATTTAAATTTAGTCTCTTTGAGAAATTTTCTGGTTAAAGAAAAATGGAGAATGTTGTTAAAACTAACAGAAATAAAAACTCAGAATCCCTCATTTGTAATCCAGAAAACAATATGTGATGATTTTTGTATTAAGCCATGATTTGATTTTTTAAAAATTTATTCCCAGGAAAGATGTGAATCTTATGTTATCAAGTGGATTGAAGTTAATGTGACATTCCATTATCCGATCAGATAGGGGAAATGCATAGCTACAATATATCAAATATATCAACAAGTGCAGTTACATCCTTTGCACACGCAGCACATGTATACTACTGTATATTCGAGTTAAAAGGTCATAAAATGAAGCCATAAAAACGTAAGGATAAGGGTGACATAAAATATACACTAAGTAATAATATCATTTGCTTAAGTATTCAAGAAAAAGAGTTGAGGATGACTTCAAAGTGAAAACTTTAAACTGGACTGAATTCATGGAAGAAACTAAGTTGGATTGAGATTGTGATCTAATTCATCAAGCATGAAGGCTCTTGCTAGACCTGAAAAGATCTCACAAAGCAGGAATAAGACAAGCAAGACAGAGAGACAGCCAGGGATAATAGGTGTATTCTCTATTTCAGGAAAGTAAAGTATGCACAAATTGTAAATCTTACCTGAGGTTACATAATAAAGGAGTGGTAATATTAGATCCCCAATCTGCCAATCTTATTCAGGATCATTGTGCCTTTAAATTCTGACTTTTCTTCTAGATTCCCTTTTTGCAACCATAGTCATAACCAACATAATGCTTACAATTCCTTTGTATTTGAATAGGACCTTTTTACTGAGACCTGTGGAGAATTAAATTAAAAAA
>NW_004955447.1:13059624-13075758 GCF_000276665.1 Chinchilla lanigera
TATATATATATATACACATATAAACACATATTCCTATGATTGTATAAGGCCACACATACTTACTAATTGGAAAGTTCCTTTCTTACAATCATCAGTATGCAAAGATCGATGAGTTTAGGGGACTTAATGTTTAAAATGGCTACTCAAAAGCCATTAGCTGTAAGAATGACATTTATAAGACATTACTCTGAGCACTTCATTAGTTTGGCTACATCCTGAAGCAATCTTTAATAATTTCTTTAATGGAATGAGCAGATCAGAACTGTAATGAACCTCTTCATCCTTTTCTTTTAAATGGACATTTCATTAGGTAAAATAGACATTTGATCTTCCATGTGCTGTTTTGGAGCATATTGTAAAAATTGTTTTTATAAATAACTTTGGTCATTTTGTTATTTTTAAAGACTGTCTTTATCTTGATGAGCCAAAGTTATATTTCTGAGGCTCCAGCTACTAGAATGCAGAGCTAAAATAAATTCATAATTCCAATCCTTTTCTTTCTTCCACATCAGAGCTCAGACACTTGTAAACAACTGTAAATGCTGCATCCCATTAAGCCTCTTTATTTCTACACGTGATGGAAGGAGATCACCGGTGCTGAGCAGCCGGTCAAGGCGTGTGCAATGACATCACACTGCCTTCATCCCAGGCTGGAGTCCTGGGTTTACTCCTTCACTCCAAGTATGTCCCCAAAATTAGGGAATTCATTGCTGTCAGTCAAGTGACAGGGCAGACTGGCAGACTCAGTGAATTAGAATCATAAGCAATGTGGTAGGGTGTTTCTAGGCTTGAAACTGTTGCAAAAGTGGAACAAAATATTTATACCTATTATAATGCCATAGTCTTGGTGTACGGTGACAAAAAAAGCAGTAATGAAGTTTTCAGGTTGAAATTATAAAATCAATAGATAGGCAAGACTTAAATTTATTTTATAGATCTTTTGGTCACATGTAGAAACCAAAATCTCTGTTACACAGTTGATTTTGAAAAGCAATCACCTTCCCCTTCGTAAAAACATATGATGCATAAACAACTAAACAAAAGAAAATCTGACCATGTGTTTAAAACTATTATAGCTAAGTCCACTTTATGGCTTTCTTTGCAACACGGATTATAGTAAAATTGTTTTTTAACTCTAAAACATTAGAATCAATGAAGACAGGAGAATAAATAACCAACTTTGTACAGTTGACTTCAAACTGTTTACAATCTTTATTTTTTTTAAATGGAAAGGCAGAAAGGCAGACAAGCCAGAAAGACAAGTCTCGCTGTCTTTGTACTGCCAGAAACTGGCCACTGATGTGACCAGAGGTGGCAAGATAAATATTGTGAGAAAATCTATGTGGGTAAAGCCCTGAAAGCCAAAACTATAAATGAATGAATACGTTAATAAATTAAATAAATCACAAAAGACATTTTCAAATGCAACACAGGATTGGAGTGCAATGAACAATAGAAAAAAGCAATTCTTTATGTATAGTTTATCTTTGTAAATAGTTTTTATTATAAGCAACTCCAAATCCTCTTAGAAAAAGGTGAAATGTTAATATAGAATTAAATAAAATAAATAGGACTATAACACTGGTTTATTATATTTTCTTAAAGTAATAATGAATTCATCCCTTTAAGAAATCAATCAAATCTCACTTGGTCAAACTTTATCAACTTATTTGGGAGTCCGAGCTGGCCCTGCAACTTAATGTTTTCTTAACTTAACTATACCACCCTGCAACTTAATGTTTTCTGCCTTGAGTCCTCTAAATATGGAAAACAGCAATTGCTCCATGAAAAACTGCTAATGGTCTTATTTTTGGAAAAAGGGAGGGCAGAGGTTAATAATAAACTTATAGTTCAACTTTAAGCAATAGGAGAGCAAAGTGCTCTTAGCCAATGAAAGACAGCTTGAAAATTGGAAATTGAAATGTATTATCAACTGTGAACAAAAAAGACACATTCTTAATAGAAAATTTGTTCTTAACTACTAAAATGCATATTTGTTTTCTCAGAATTTCAACATAAGATCAGTATGAGAAGTACTTTTTAAAGAAAATATTTGTTCCCTGTCTTTTAGAGTTAATTTGTCCACATTGATCTAGACAATACTTGAAGCATTTTTTTCCTTGTTTATGTTTTGAGTATTTTAAAGTATTTGATTTTGTCTTCCATCCACAATAACTTTTTTATTTATACATTCATTTTATTTGTTTCAGTAGTAGATAATTTAACTTAGGAATTCAACTTTTTAATAATCAGCTGGTATATCAGGAAACAGAAAATACTGGCTCTATCTTAGCACTGAACCCAAATACTAAATCAGGCTAGCACCAGAGAAGAAATCCCTGCCAGCTCTGGTGCTCATGTACAACTATAGAGATGCAGTGTGTTTTGGATGAATGTTCCCTAAAGAGTCCTGTGTAAAGGCTTGGTCCTCAGGGGGATGTATTGGGAGGTGCTGTGGGCACATAAGAGGTGAAATCTAGGGGGAAGCTTTTAGGTCATTGGAGGTGTGTCTTCAAAGAGGATTGCAGGACCCTATTCTCTTTCCCTCTCTTTGTTCCCTTGAGGTGTAACCACTTAATCTTACACATTGCTCCCACCATGATATGATAATTTTAACACAGTCCAAGTAAACTTTTTTTTTAGAGAAATGATTGTCTCAAGTGTTTTGCTGCCATAATGGAAAGCTAAGAAATACAAGAAATCAACAGGTTTTTGGGATACTTTTTCAGAAACGGTTAAACTATGGATTAATTCAATGAATCAGTAAAGTGCAAGTGGTTTCATAGGATTTACAGTATCTTTATTATCATGATAATATAACGCATAGTAAGATAAAAGGTCAAGCAGAACACAACTGGGACACAGGTCAGAGAGATTGATGGCATAAAGCACTGGGCAAAACCAGGGAAAGTTTTGGTGGGTAGGGCCAAAATGTCTAAAGAAGCTTCTTGTTCCTGCATTATTAATTCCACGTACTTTTTCACAAATGAAATCTCTATATCATCCAGTTCACCTGAAAGAAAATGAATTCTACCTACAGTTTGTAGATTTAATCCCTGTTTGTTTTTATTTGTTTCACTGTTTCATCCTGAAAAATTAAGTCTAAGTCTCAAGTGTTTGGACCACATTTTCAAACTCTTAGGAAAAGGACTTATTACCAAGAGACTGTCTTAGTCCAAAACTATTTGTGTTGGAAATGTCACATTGTTCTTTCTGAAGAGCAGCACGAACACAGTTGCTCTTTGAAAATATGTAAATCTAGGAAGATGGATACAATTTGGGACATATAATGAGTGTCCATCTCTGACTAGCTTTCTTTGTAAATCAGAAAGTGGCACAAAAAAGTCACAGGAAAGACTCATTTTAAATAAAAAGAAAATAGTATTAAAAGCAAAGTATTAAAAGCAAGTACACAGAAGGCAAAAGAGAACAAGATCACACTAAGACCATTTGGACATGTTAGGTATTTTGACAGGCTAGTTTGAGTAAAGTGAATATCTACTTTAGAGTTTTTAAGTACAGGTGTGATTTTAATTCAGTTAGTATTTTTAAAAGATTATCTTAGCCGCTGGCTACATCTAAGACTTTCATGAAACTGAGTGTTCTGCTAAAAGAAGAAGAGGGGGAAATGGAAATCTTGTACTTCAAGAGCTGCAATGACCACAGAAAACATGTAAGAGAAAAATGCGCTGGCTTATATTTGCAAAGATAATCTGTCTTTGTGGAACTGTAATCAAATCAAGGAACAGCATCTGAATTTAGAATTTATTGGACAATACTGAACAGAAATTTCCATAGAGATAAACAAAGCAATTGTCTTTCATCAGATCTACAGAGACTCATCACAAGACCTCATCTTTGAAACTGATGAAAGTCTAGTCCTACCTAAAAATTCCCAAACTGTTTCTACTGCTTTGTCAGCCTTTGAAGGTTTTGCCCACTATGGATATCTGAACACTCAACAGAGGACCTTATTTGATAAGATTTAACCCTTTCAACACAAAAGCTAGCTGTTATTATCATCTCTTATTCTAGCACAATCTTTCTCAGACTTTCCTTTTAGAAACATACAGACCTTAATATGACTTTGATCCAATCCTTAAATGATTGGAGACTTATTGTTTTTATTTATAAAACTTTATTACCTATTGTACAGATTTATTTTGAAGTCTAAATATTTAAGCGTCTATCTCAAAATCTGCTGTATAAAAAGCCCTTGATGACCACCAGTCTTAATTAAGTTTGGGAAATAAACTCTCTTTGGAAGTTTATGCACGTAACTTACAAGATAGTCATGGCAGAATGAGCAAAATTCTTTGCTGAAACTCTATTTTATTTAACCATTTTATAAACTACAATTTAGTGGAAAACGAAAGTTTCAGCAGACAAGAGTAGGTTTGAGATCAGGTTTCCCAGGAAACATAGTTCTCACTGTAGACTGACTTTCTGAAGAATGAAATACACACTCATATTACTTCAATAAAAGGTGGGATGATTTTAATAATGTTCGTACATGCCATGGGACAGAATATCCATTAAAAAGCAAGACAACTCAACACATGAGCTACTCGCTCCTCTCTCTGGAATCCTAGGGAACCTCTCTATATTGAATTGCTGCCTACTTACTTTATAATATTTTTGTAATAATTTTGTTTTCCTGCAAATTTACTGGTAAGATTGGCTTTCTCTGAATCTCCTATTACTTTTGATCCTACCTCAATTGCCTATATTACCTTATGTGTTTTTATTTTAATGACCTCCAAGTTTGGGCTGTCTTATACAATGATACAATAGCCATAAGCCAGACTACAAGAGGTATTCATAGAACTTTTGTATGTTTTTAATGCTCCCTCAAGTTTTATACCATATTCATGATCATCTGTTTTGAGGTAACCTTTTCAGGAAAAGAAATTTTATCTAAGACAAAATATTGTCAGATCAAATTCATTTCAAAGCTGCCAGCCATTGCTAATAAGGGGTCCTTCAACAATTATTCTTTAACATGAAATATCAGCAGCAATGCCTGAAATAAGAGAAGACATAGCTAACGTTAATAGGAGTTGTCTGTCATGAATTCATCTTTGTTGTTAAATATTTTTAGTATTGTAAAATGAAGATAACTACTAATATGCACATAATCAAAAATGTAAGCTAATTGTTCAGAAATCTCAAAATTATATTTTGAGAAAGTTTAGTCTCCACTAAAAGTTTAATCTCCACTAAATTCAGAAATCTCAAAATTATATTTTGAGAAAGTTTAGTCGATATGAGGGGTGATTTTAAATTTGAATCAGATTACAGATACTTAATTTGCAATATCTACATTTTGTTGGCTAATCCTCCTTTTAACAAATCCAAATCACTACTCTCCTCCAGTTGTACCTCTCCCATGTCTATCATCTCATTTTATAACAGTTAAGAACCTTAAGAAGCCTCTCTGAAGTGTTCGGGTAATAGCTGTGGCCCTCCAGGAATTCCTGCCTGTCTATATTTCTTCTCAACAGCCATTTAGTTGGCATTTGGTGCCCTTGAATCTCCAGAGTGGTCCATCAGCTTCCCAAGCTTACTGGGAACTCACCTTGCCTGAAATACTACTTCCTGACAGAGTGACAAAACCCTCAAGATGCCAAAAGTATGTTGTGCTTCCTTCTTTATACATCTAATACACTCTTATTGAATGTCTAATGACTTGCAGAATTATATAGATCATGAAAATATAGCAACAGACAAGACACTGATGATACTTACCCTGAAATTTAACGTTCTTGCTGTGCTCACAAATGCTGACATCACTACTTAGCCAAGAAAGTGCTGGAGAGGAGGTGGTGAAGTTGGAACCTTCATGCTCTGTTGATAGAAATGGGAAATGGTGCAACCACTATCTGAACAGTATTGACTTTCCTCCAAATTTAAAAATAGAACTACCATATTATTCAGCTAACTGACTTTGGGGTATACTCTCAAAAACAAGTAAGGGCACAGTGTTGAAAAGAAAATTGTAGGAGGATTATTTCCAAAATCTGAAAAATGAAAACAGCTCATGTGCATTGAAAGATAGGTGGACCCAGTGTAGTATATATTTGAATATGATTCCACCTTGAAAGGATGGGAATTCCTGATACATCTGGGACATGGATGAACCTTGAAAACATTATGCTAAATGAAGCAAGTCAGTCACAATAAAGCCAGTTCTGTATAATCCTGCTTATATGAGATGCTGGAATGCTCTGATTCATCAGGACAAAAATAGGAGGAAGCTGGGTGGGAGAGATAAGGGAGACTTCTTTAATGAGTAAAACTTTCAGCAACACAGGATGAAAAAGTACTGGAGATTAGTTGTACAGAAATGTAAATGTACGTAACATCATTGAACTGCATATTTTAAAAATGGCTAAGATGGTAAATTGTATGTTATGTGTAGTCTGCCACAACGAAAACTTGAGAAAGATATCTCTGCCATGTTTCTGGAGGGCTACAGAATTTCTTATAGCAATTTAGAGAATCAGCCTTACACATTACCATATGTCACACATGCGCCAGATCTCTCAAAGAGCATCTTCAAAGCAGCTTCTATGTGAAATACTTTTAGGGAATTCAGAGTTAATCTCTAACATTGAGTAAAAGAGACACAATAGCAGGAAGACCCTAAGTAACCTTTCCTTTTTGCTTTGGGAACAACAAGATCCTCATTTTCTCAATTACTCTTCAGTTCTCCACTGCTTATGGAATCTTGTAGTTAGCTACCAGGCGAATCAGAAGGGAGAAGGTGTGCTAATAACCTCTGTTGCGGTCAGGGTTCACAGGGAGTAGGTTTAACACAGGACACAAAATTCATGGGAATGTCTTATAATATTCACCCAAAGCATCAAATGCAGAAGAGTGCCAGAAATCTTTCCACACACTGGAGACCAAAGAATCCAGCTGAGGGTCTGGAGTGTATGGCAACGTCATGCATAAATCCAGCTGAAGACCAGAAGCCCATGGCAATGTCCTCTATGAGTCCAACTGGGGGTCTAGAGCCCACAAGCATGTCTCATGCAAGTCTGTGTCAATGATCCGCACTGGAAGGGCCCAAAGGTCAGTGGTGGAAACTAGAAAGTCTGTGCTGGTAGGATGAAGGATCTGTGCCAGCAGGCTGGGATCTGCACTGGAGCCAGGAAGTGATGCTCAAGGTAAAGACCAGAGCTCCCCTGAAGAGAACCACAGCCATCCTCAGTGACAGCGAGGACCTGAGCTCTGCAGACAATGAGAAAAACTGAGTTTGTATCAGGAAAACCAGCATGACAGGCTTCTCTAGGAGAATCAACAGTGCACCATCTTCCCATCCAGTTCTCTTTTTATGCTCTTGGCAACCATCCTTAGGTGCACCTTCCACACCCAGCGCCAGGCTGACTCTGTTCAGCTGGGTATCACAAATTGACCATTAATTAAATCCACCACAGCCTCATATTTCCAATTGCCTTCTTCCGATCTGAGCCAGCTTTACCCATAAATGACCTATTCTTTTCCTCACACTCCAGCAAATGATTCATCAATATAGAATTTGTATCAACAAGTAAATTAGATGCAAGAAGGCATTGCTCACATTTTATATCAAGATCTTGCATACATATGATATGTCTATTAAAATGAAATACAAAAAGTCATTTAATTTATGGCAGTAAAATAGCATGTGAAAGCTGTCCATTAAGAACTCCTCAGAGAGTCAAAGTAGACTGGGGCTAATCTCCATATTTAAATGTATTTACGCAGTGAACATGGACAACAACATAAAATCTGCACTGTAAATGTGGGAAACAGTCTAGCCATTAAAAAAAATGCTCCATATAACATATAAATGCCAAATTGTAATTTTTACTTCAGTGAATCGGTTCTAGTATAAGTAATCTTTACTGCTTGTCCCACTGGACAGGGAAAGTAAGGTCCACAGAGGCGAGGCGATGTCTCAAGATTGCACAACCAGGTGATAGAAGAGCCAGATTGCTCATCCTCAGCCAGCGCCTTCTTTCCCTTCTTCGTATCAAACCAATCAAAGAAACCATTGTGTAATGTGGCCAAGCATTCCTACTGACTATAATTTGAACATCTTTCCTGCTTGTTATGAAACAGGAAGTTAGAATTCAGAGGATGGACCTTAGAGATTACACTTTCTACTCCTTTGTCATTTTAACTTTTCCATTTCATGTTGGTCAATTTACAATATTTGTATATTTTACCATAATTCACGCAAAAGTGTTTCATTTAAATGAGATACCATTCCTCTTTTTACTTCACAATTTATCATCTAGACAAAAATGTTATACTAGGCACACTCACACAATGTTATATTTTAATAACATATTAGAATGTCATTCTTTCAATATTATATATTTATTGGTACTAGAGAGCTCAGCAGAGAGCACCATAATGCAGTTGTTATGCTTCTGATACTTGATCACGGTAGGAAAAAAGGAGGAAAAGCAGCAGATGTAGGAGCTGAATGTGACAGGTCTATTTCAAAACATACCTGGGGGAGTATCCTAGCACTTTGGCCAGACCCAGTCTTGTCCTACAGGCTACAGGGTCTTTACAGGGTCATGGGAAGAAGCAGACTCCAGTGAAAGGTGGGTGTGGCCACCTGCAGGAATAGGGCTTGAGAAGGGGTAGTGCTTGCCCAGGGAAAGGCCTGGGAGCATGTAAGGTGAAGTGGTTGTTACGAAGAGCAGGGCTGATAGAGCTGCATCACTGGGTGCAGCTGTGGCCTGAGTGGGTCAGGCTGCTTACTGACCAGTCTCAGACGCAGCAGTGCTACCCTTCAGATTACCTGTGAGATTCCTAAATCTTGAGCCTTTGCACCGTATTTTTGTTTGAGATCATTTTTTCTGGTTGTTCTTTGGCTTTTTGACTAGTGAGAGAAGTGTTACACAGAAATAATTCAGAATAAATGGAAGTGCATGTAAGAAAGGAAAGATCCAGGATAAATGCAAGTTGCTCATTCATCACTGTCATCTGGCTGGCGTAACCACTCTGATGGGTTGGCACCTCTCCTTTTCTTAAGTATACAGAAGTGATTCGACCTTATTGGCTGTCATCAGGGGCTGTCATCAAAGGTAGGAACAGTTGCTCTGAGCAGATACTATCACTTTAATGATGTTGTCCAAAAAATAAACTATTTGTTGTTATTTAGTATGTACAAACTTTCAAAGCAAAAAGAAAGGCTCAATCTGGTTTTTATTTTTAAGTCAACAACAGCCTTGAATCATTTATAATATACCAAAGAAGATCAAAACTCTGCTATTTAAGATGTGCAACTGTTCCCAGCGTAACCTTCCCATTGAATCAATAGTGTACAACCTGCTCTAAAATGACACCAACCATTAGACTTTTCTGAACAATTATTTTTTTTCAGATCTATATGCTGATAGAGGAAAAAGAAAAGAAAAATGCTACTTCAATATTTTTTCATATTTTTTCCATTCCTATTCTCAAAATGTTATCATGGTGAGCAGTATAAGCCCTCGAATGTTTCAGCAAGGAGAAAAAATGTGGCATGATAAATCAATTTTGTTGGAGTTACTGGGAATAATAGAAATTGTGTTTGTTCAGGGATGGGTCCAATGACTTGGTTCTACCACTATTAGAAGAAAATTATGCTAGTTTAAGAGGCACACGCATGTTTATTATGAACGCAGTAGATTATCCTGTGAGTAGTATGAGAAAGCACACAGACCTTAACTTCACTTCTATTCAGCAACATCAGCAAATGTGTTGTTTGGTAAGTCTCTACCTGCTTGGAAGGGAGGGCTCTCCAGCTTTCTGTACAAGTGTGTACATGTCGTGAGATAAATCCTAACTGAACTGTGATTTAATTCTGAGTTAAGAAACTGAATATCCCAGGTCCTACTGACTTGGCATCTGAGTACGAAGGTGATGTAATATAACCCAGTCAGCAAAGTATACACATTTTTTGTTTTCTCTGTTGATGGATGATGGACTTCTATCCACTCTCTCATGCTCCTTTTTTGAATATAAAACCTGACCCACATCTTCCAGGCTCTTGTGCCTGCATGGGATCCATAGTTGTCAATGGACCAGTTAAAGTTCTGGGCACAATGAAAAACAAACCTTAGGACGTTGGCCATTCCAGTTTACTAACCTGTCAGACTCATCTTTGCAATAATGAGGGGTCTCTAGCATAGATGCTGAAGAGTTCAAAACAGAGATAGTAGCACTGATGCTAGGACATTGAAGAAAGGCAGTGGAAATACACCAGAATCACCTAAAACAAATAGCATTATTTAGACACTGCAGAAACATGGCAGCATAGCTGAGATTAGAACAGGTCCTCCTTCAGAGAGCTTCCCTTGGTAACAATGTCTATCTTATGAATTATGTGAACTATTTTATTACGCCCATGCACTGAGGAATCAATCAATATTGCTACAATATGATGATGATTGTAATTACAATTCACAGATGAATGATGTTTTATTGTTCTGGGTGAATTGCAATTTTCTAGGCAAAAAATGCTTGTTTTGTTAAAAAACAAGGGAGGGGAGTGAAATTGTATACAGTTAAAATACTCAGACCTACTATAATCAGTTATCAGTAATGAAATTTGTACAGCAGGGACATACTTTATAAAATTTATGTAATGTAGAGAAAAGGATGAGCAATTATAGACCATTGTGACCAATTATTTTGTTTTTTGATTGTTCCGTCACTTTTCATCAGATGATGCTTTAGTTGTTGGCTCTATCTAGACCCTGATCTGACATTTAGTTAGTTAAAGGCAGACAACAGAGAGGAATTTGAAGAAAAATTTGGGACATGTTTAGGGAAAATGAGCAAGCACACGTGAGGTTATTTTTCCATATTAGACCATGCAACTTTTTAAAGTCCACCAATTAAGATGACAAAAGAAATAGGTAGTATATGCAAACTAAGTATTTATGGCAAATTATGCCAAGGGAATTTTGGTAAAGGGATACCACAAAATTTCAAGAAAGTACAAAGTTATTTTGTTATTAACAAAGCGATATCATTGCTACTCAATGGCCCGAATTGGGCAGAGGTTACTATATTCAAAAGCTGAAAAGCAAGTTCACTTTAAGGAGTTGAAATCTTTACTTGAGAGACTCAGATGGAGCCTAGCTGCGCCACAAGGAAGAAGAAAGAGTAATAAAGGCTCCTGCAGGATGATTTTCTTCTGATCTATTGTCTAAACTCCATAAGGCTACACCTACTTGAAGCCTGAGGGAGGGAAGGCAGGTAATCCTTATACCTCCTCTTCCTGTGGCTTGATGCAGGTGGAGAAGTAGGAAGTGGTGTGGCCTGAGAAGAGGAAAACGCCCGCACATAAAGCGGAACGCAGGTATAGTTCTCTTTCTTTTTTTCTAAGGAACGCAGAACCCACATTTTATTGACATCCACATGCGCTGGGGCTCAGAGAACAGGCTGCTGGAATGGAGGCTTCGAGCTCCTGGGGCTGAGAATCCCACCCAGCGAAAAAGTGCGGTCACAGCAGACATCGCGGTCAGATCTTTGACAGTTCTTTCCTCCTTTTGCCTGGGTTTGCGTGGGGAGCACGGAGGCGTGGGCGAGGTCAGGGAGGGGAGGGCCCGGGGTGCAGGGGGGTGAGCCCGGGGCTTATACAGTGGTGAATAAAGCAGAGGAGAGAATCTCAGCCTCCTGGCACGGCTATCTCGGCATTTTGGGCTCATAGGGCACAGAAACAATGCTTCTGTTAGTGTCACACGAGTCCCAGACGCGGCCAGTGTCTTCTGCGCTGGCGACCGTCCTCAGGCGCCTGTTTCAGAGGGCATATAGTTTTCAGTGTTATCAGCATGTGACGTTTTATTTACCACCAAGCTGGAGAAGGGTGTCAGTTTTACTCTTCATTTCTAAAAGAGAAAGTTCGTTTGAAAAAGACAGCAATCTGTGAGTGCCCCAGTATCCATTCCCTATGGGCTGTGTAGATAGAAAAGAGGATTTGCAATTATAAGTGTGTGTCTTTAAGGGCTAAGCAAACAAGCTCTGGAATGATTCTGCCTGAGGGTGACTCTTATGTCAATTCTTAAATTGTGAGACCCTGAATAAAATTACTTGTCTTCTTTGTGTACCAATTTCTTCATCTGTGCAGTGACAGTCTTACAAATCTTCATTCAGACAAGTGTTTTGAGTACTTAAGGAGAAACACACGTAAGTTGAACAGAGAAAATTCAAAGCGAGTGTCGGGAAATGCAGAGGTCCTGCTCTCAGAGAGAAACAGGAAGAATGGACGCCAAAAACAAGCGCTGGGAATTCAGCTTCTCACGTCTTTCTCCTCCTATTTTCCACTATTTACTTTCTCCTCTTATTTTAGACTAAAGAATCATTGCAGGTAATGATACTTTAAAGAGCAAAATAAAAGGTGATAAGAAACAAGGATATAGACCTTTTGGAGATTTTAATCAATTTTTTTTTTGTTTTTGGTACCAGGAATTGAACTCAGGACCTTGCAATTAGCAAGCAGGTGCTTATGCCACTGAGCTACATCCCTGGCCCCTTTTGGAGATTCTAAAGGCTGAAGGGAAAGGGAAAAGAGGAGAAAAAAAGGGGAAGCAGAAAGTGTGAAGATGCAATACATATATGTACCAACTCTCATGATGAATGTACTGTATTCATCATCTATTGCAAACATGTACTAATAAAAATATGCTTCGTTAGGTTCACCTCTAGCTTCTTGAAAATTTTTAGTGCAAATTAGAATTAAGGGCGTTTTTGGATTTTTTTTCAACAAACCCTGTTAATGATAGGGACAGAGGAAACCAAGACAGTCTGTTTCTGTTGAATGCAAGTCCCCTGCAGGACTGAACAGCAGGAATCTGCAAATGCACCCCTATCACAGTTCTGATGAGAGCACTGTCCTGTCACCTCCCCTGGAATCAGGTGCTGCCATTTTTCATATTCTGAAAGGAACACCACAAGAGGTCAAGGCGGAAACAACATCCCTCATAAATCTTGGCTCTCTTATGCAGTTAATCAAAAGAAGCCAGGAGAACAGATGGATGATCTGTGCATGGCTTACTCCACGGGTTAGAAGGTTTGTGAATAAAATTACCTGTTCACAAATTGCAGGCTGTGCAAAGCCACTGCTGCCTGTCACATGCTCCTAAATAGGTAAGGATATCCGTCATTGAGCAGCATGCCTGCAAAGTATGCTTTTTAGAAGCAAGGATTTACAAACAAGAATCTCTAGCTCTAGAGGCAGAAATCTGAATGGAGTATGTTTCCAATACCTTTTATAACTGGATTTCCTTTATAATACAAGCCATTATTGTTAGGTAATTAATATTTCTAAAGCTATGCTGTGTATAATAGAGAACCGTGTTGACAGTATTTCAAAATACAGTAACTCTTTGTAATCCAGACTAACATGAGAACCCAAAATAGAACAAAGGATAACAGTACACTCAATTTATACTTCCTGTGGTGTTTATACCCCTATATCTTAGCGTAGCACTAACAGATTTTATAGAAAACATAATGACTTATTTAGTGCCCTGCAAAAGTGTTCTGAAAGTGTATTTTTGATGTATGAAATTATTCATCGAGATCTTAGAATTGTCAAAATATTATTTTGTTGGTTTGTGAGGGCTGTCCTAACAAAATACCGCAAGCTTGATGGCTTCAACAACAGAAATGCGTTTTGTCACACTTCCGGAAGTTACAGAGGTAAGAGCGAGGTTCCTGCAGGCTGCTTTCCTGTGAGGTCTCTCCCTGGCTTCCTCAGGCTGTCTTGCACTGTGATTTTGCACAGCCCCCTCTCTGTGCAGGCCCATGACTTCATCTCCTACTCTGATAAGGACTCTAGAATATTTGGTTATAACCCATCCTCATGGCCTCACTTAACCTTAATTGCTGCTTTAGAAACTTTGTCTCCAGTGAGTCATGTTTTGAGATACTGCAGGGTGAGCACTGAAACATAGCATGCCAGGGTTCCCTCATTCACTACGTTCTCCCTGAAACATCTACTGACTATTTTCTTATGAGACATTGCATGACTTATACTTGGACAGTCTCAACTACTTTCCATCACCTGTTCCTTCTCTAAGTTTCTACAAAGCACTTACTGGGTCCTAAATTCCTTCTTTCTTTCTTTCTTTATTGTTCCTCGCTAGTAAGTAAAATTAAATTCTGGGAGGATAGGGATTTTTTGTCCAATAAGTTTTCTATGGTCTCTCTAATCCTAACATACAGTAAGAGATTAGTAAATCCCTGCGTTGAGTTACTATAAAATGGTTTCATAAATGACATTGTTACTTTATTAAACAAAAATGAATAATAATTCGTTATATTTACTTGAGTCATCTGAGTGCTAGTTATGCTTTATTATTATCTCACTGGTATCTGTGGAGGCAAAAATGAAGGCAAGCTTTGCGTTTTCAGATTTCTTAGCAAGCAAAAGTCTTTGCCAAGCAGAGTGCTGTGGCACATGCCTGTAATCCCAGCACTCGGGAGGCTGAGGCAGGGGGATCCCTATGAGTTCAAGACCAGCCTGAACTGCATAGTGAGACCTTGTCTCAAAAAGACAAAAAATCTTTTGCCAACATAATGCTAAAAATTCCAAGTACAATCACTTGAAGCAGGTACTAATTTATAAATGCCTCGGAGAGTCAGTTTTCCATGGTAGTTGTGTCTGTCTTTGGAAGATAGAGAACTTATTCCAGATTAATTCCCATCTAATTTACTGAACCTCAAAATCAATATTTCAACTGATACTGCCGCTAGCATCCTCCTTTGCTTCACTCTCCATTCTTTTTATTGTCTTTATGAAACTCAGCCACATCTAGTTCAAATGACTCATTCTACAACCCTGGTCCAACTAAGTGCACCTCCTTATTGGAGCAGGAAATTTTTAATAGAATAAATATTTGTGTCACACAGACTTGGGGAAAAACTTTTCCTATGCCACATAGTAATCCTATAACTTTGGAAAGTGAAATATCTCCATGATCTACAGTTTCCTTTTTCCTAAAACGATGATATCTGACTCAGATGGTGGCGATGATAATTATCTGTGTTAAGGGTTCAACTCAATATATGACAAAATAGAAATGCTCAATTTTAAAACACAAATTACTAAAAGGCATCACATACATGAAACCCAATATCAACTGAGCTTTAAAACTTTCCCTAGAACTCTTTACTTTCTTGTTCCAGAACCCCCCTTTATTTTGGGACACTATTAAAATCACGGTCTATCTCTGCATAGTTCTTGTCACTTTTGTCTTCTAATTCTTCACAAAAAGGCTTTCTTTGTGGTTCACAAGAAAATAGCTATGAATAAGATAAAGCACAATTCTCTGATTCTCCTCAATCTTTCTAAAACACACACATTTATGTCTTCACTAGCTCTATGGCAGTTTCCTTTGGTGACAAAGGACAAGATTTCTTTAAGGCTTGGAAGAGTAACTTTTCACTTGAAACTTTATTATATCTTTCTGGAAACAGCAATTCATCAATTTTCTACTCTGTTTCATGTCTTCACTCTTACTGCACTTATCACTTCTGATGTACAAGCACATGTAGCTGCTCTCCACAGGTACTACCCATACTGCTAGTAATGGTCCTGTCCTTCCTTAAATACCATGCATAGGTTATAACAGCAAGTACACTGTACAAAGTGTGGTGGTATCAAGTTAGTGAAATGGGCATCCACAGAGGCTTTAATACAAATACATTAAGATGCTTGTGGGGACACTACAAAGAGTACACATTTTTTGATTTCCTATATTTAAGAGATGGAACCCAATTTCTTGTTCCTTCTGTGAAGGTTGGAATTACTGACTGACTTATAACTAGTGGTAAAGCCAAGTGACATCTTGTGACTTCAGAAACCCAGTCACACAAAGTGCTCCCTCCCTGGCTGTCTCTCGTCTCTCTCCTCTCTCCTCTCTCCTCTCTCCTCTCTCCTCTCTCCTCTCCTCTCCTCTTTCTGGAGAAGGACATTCTTTAGTTTACGTTTTTATATATTACCTACCTTTGACTTTGAGCTTGACCATGCCATATGATTGTTTTTGGAGGAAGCCTAGCAAAAGCATTAGTGTAAAAGGAAATGATAGCAGGACCCTAGTCCCTGCGGAAAGCCACTGGGAAAACACTAGATGCTTT
>NW_004955447.1:13075858-13080253 GCF_000276665.1 Chinchilla lanigera
CTCTCTCTCTCTCTCTCTCTCTCTCTCTCTCTCTCTCATTATGTCCTCTGGAGGAAGCTAGACATCATGCCACAAGCAGCCTATATAAGAGCTCACATCAGAACCAACTGAAGGCAGTGTAGGTGCCCCTGAGCTGAGAAACAGAAGCCCCGTGTAACTATCATGGAAGATCCACACCCTTAGTCAAGTATTCAAATGATTCAAGCCTTGCTAACATCATGGAGACATTTTCTTAAGCATATAAGACCGGGACATCTGCAAAGATGTTCTGAACTCTTGAACACAGAAATTATAAAATAACTTTGTTTTAACCATTAGCTTTTGGGGAAATTTGACACAGCAAAATATAGCTAATGAATCACTTAATAAATGTCTATAATCAATATCTAAGGTTCTTACATTCTTTATGTTTATTCTTGATTAAGTAAGACTTCACAAACGACTTTTTAAAACTCTATTCATGATTAACATTTGACAGTGTTAAGGTATAAACAATTATTGACTAATTTCAGGTTCCTTTGAAATTTTCCAGTTTTCCCACAAACCTGTTTCTTAAGACTCTGAGAATAATTTCAAACTTTGTTAGCACTGTAATTGTTTGAGCTTCATCCAGAAAATTATCATAAAGGTCTTAAGAAGTATCACTTCATTTTGAAATATCAATTACATACGAGGGATCGTAAAACATGAAATTAAAGATTCCATGAGCCTGCATCAATTCAGGAATTCAATACCAATGTCAAGTAGAGATGAAAGCAAACAGTTTAGGATTGTGAGAATTCTCAGAATCAAAATATTGAATTAAATTTAAAAATACTTAAGGAAACTCTGTTATGCCTTAGAGTTTAATTACTGCAGCTATAAGAACATTATATCCAATCCTTTGAATACTTACATCCTATAGGTATATTTAAAGATTCCTACTATGCCCGTAGCTTTTTCTCTCTTAGACCTGCTCACACATAGCACATCTCAGAAGGGTCGGATACATCTAGGTCAAGGTGCAAAAGGAAATGACTATCAAAATAAAGATGTTAAAGACGATACAGATAAACAAACAGAAAAGCCCAGGAAAGTGATGGAAAACATGAATGTCAAATACAGACAAGAAACGGAGTCAATGAAACAGATCCAAACAAAAATGCAGGAGATTAGAAACTCCACTGAAAGAATACACTGGAGACTTTTGTAGGTAAATGGACGCCACTGAAGACGATACTCATAACTGAAATAAACCAGATACACATGTGTAAACATCATATTGTCTCCCTAGTGTGAGAAGCTGAAAGAGTAAGTAAAACCCAAAAGGTACAATAGATGTTGTGAATTGGGAAGAAACTATTCAAAAGAAAAAAACTCTGATGGGGAAAAAGGAAAAAGAAAATATATATGTATACTTTTTTTTTTTGTCTTTTTGAGACAGGGTCTTCTATGCAGTTCAGGCTGGCCTGGAGCTCACTTTGGAGCCTAGTCTGGCCTCACACTCAGAAGGATCCTCCTGCTTCAGCCTCCCAAGTGCTGGGATTAAACCTAGATTCTCTTAGTTCATTGAAAGGAAAGGTTTATGCTAATATTGTATAGACATGATATCAGACCTATATCTTGTACTCTGAATAACTACTACAAAGATAACAGTACATAATATATTAATTATTGCAACTGTCCTGTTAACCTGTTTTAAAACTGTTTCATTGTTATTTTTTTATCTTTTTTCTCTTTAAAATAAAAAAAGATATAACTAGATCATTAGAGTGCCCCTCTGATCCACAGCTGGTAGGACCAAGGATAGAGAAGCAAAATCCATGCTGGAATAATCAGATTTCAGTCCAAGGAACAGTCATCAAGGAAATACATTTCTTATCTATACTAAGCTCTGCTGAAAATTCAGCTAGTTTTGAAGCAGCAGTCAACATGATGGAAAATCAAATTCATGGAAAAACAGAAAGCACAGCTTGCTGTGTCCACAGGAAGATCAGGGAAAAGTCAATCAGTGAAGCAAACAGGTTGATGTAGGTAGACGTGGTGTGGTACAATAGAGGAAAAAAAAAGCAAGCAAATGAAGTCATATGAGCATGCTTTTTCAAAATATGGTCAAGAAAAGCCTCCTTTATGAGGCGCCATTTCAACATATAATTCCAACAATGGCAGCAAGAATTAGCAAACCCTGGAGGAGAGGGCTTTGCAGGAGGGATGGTTAAGAAGCCTCCAACGTCTGATGGTTTTAAAGAAGAGCAGAGAGGATACAGTGAGCACGCTGAGTGCACAGTGCGGAGACTGCCCGGAAGTCAGACCACAGCAGCGTTACACAGTTGCGTCTTGGAGGTCCTATGGTAAGAACATTGCAATATACCTCGTCGTGTGATGGGAAGCCGTTGGAGATTTTTATTTTTAATTTAAAAGGAGACACATCCTCTGATTTAATTTAAAATGATCACGTTGATTGCTTTATGAAGAGAAGACTTAGAGGGTTTTGTGTGGTCTGAATGAGACTGGAAGCAGTACGCCAGTAAAAAGCGGACTGGAACAACCTTGTTCGGAACGGCGATGCCTGAGTGGGGAGATGGCAGGAATCAGGCGGGTGTGGAGCTAGTGAGGAGTGGGAAGTGAAGGATTCGGGTACAGCATTTATCCTTTGATCTCAGAAGCTCAAAGTTATCTTTTTAAAACTTACCGCAGTGATTGGCTTGTTCAACATTCAGGTCTCCGTTGTTTACTCACTCGGTTGTTCCTTAGCATGTGTCAAATGCCTGTGAGACGCTGTGTAGTGCTGCACTATGGCAGGAAATGGATACTGCCCACCTAAGTAGACTGTGGTACCCCACAAGACCTCCCCAGCAGATGAGCTCTCAGCCGGACCTAGCACATAGCCCCATGGTAGAAACGAAGTATTCCAACACTCTTCATGGGAGTCCTGAATAAGTCCATCAATTCAGCCTTGTGTTACTGGAATACCCAGCCTTTCCAGGACAACTGTTTTACTTCGCCATGACCAATGTTGATAAGCTTTCATTTTCTTAGAAAAGATACTTTATAATTACAGATTTTTCTTAGTTCCCTTCATGTTATAAATTAATTAGAGGTAATAGAGTTAGAACACAATGTTCATGCCTGCAAATTGTACATTTCTAGTGTCTCCAATCCCAATTTCTGTGTGATAGCTGTAACTTTTTCACTGTAGATTATATACTAAGCCACACACTGTTAATCAGTTCTTTGTATAGATTTTAATGTATTTCTGGTATTATTTCCATGGATCAGAATTGCAGTGACACCATCTTCTGGTCCTAAAATACTAAAGAATTTAAAATATTACTGTAATTTAGGTATTCAATTTACAGAAAAAAAGTTATCTTCTACCGTCTTTTCCAAACCAAAGCCAACAGATATACAAAGAAGCATATCATACCACACCATAAGGAACAAAATGTTTATCATATTCATCTCAGATGCCCGTTTTTGGATTGGGTCATTGAATTTGGGAAGGTCTGAATTTTTTCATTTGTTTATATGTTCTAGATAGAAGTCCTTTGTCTGAGGGAGAGTTGGCTAAACTTTTCCCACCTGTGAGTTTTCTTTTCATTCTCCTTGTGGTTTCTTTAGATGTACAAGAACTTTTTAGTAAGATGAGATCCCAGTTGTTGATTCTTTAAAGTACTACCTGGGCAGTTTGGCTTTTGTTCATAAAGCAACCCAAATGCTCATCAACCAAGAAACGCATAAAAAAGATGTTTTTTCAATTTTTAAACAATGGAGTGTTACTCAGCCATAAAGAAGGATAAACTCAAGGCTTTCATAGATAAAGGGTTGCAACGAGAGACCATACTCATAATGAAATAAATCACTTGCAAGTGTAAACATTGTCTTGTCTCCCTAGTATAAGAAACTGTAAGAGTAAACAAGGCCCAAAATGTAACATAGATATTGTGAAAAGAAAAGATACTGCTCAAGAGGAAAGAACAACCAGGGTGAGGTAAAGGAGACAAGAAGGAATACACACACACACACACACACACACACACAAATAGCTAAGATACTTATATTACTAATTTCTATTAGTTCATTGAAAAGAACAGATTGTGCTTATATTGTTTGACCAATTTTGCATACCTATATCTTGTAATCTGAGTAACTACTTTAAAGATAATAATATATTAACCATTGTTAATTTCCTACTATGTTGTTTTAAAATTCTGTATCATTGTTTGTATTAGTTTTCTCTCCATAAAAAAAACTAGCAAATAGTGACAAATGTAGAGAACTACTAAGCAGTTAATAAAAAATTCACTTTAACAAAAAAATGCTTATTGTCAATTTTATAAGAAAGAAGCACTTTTTTTTTTTTTTTTTTTTTGGTTTTTCTCCGGTACCGGGAACCGAACTCACAACCTTGCACTT
>NW_004955447.1:13080353-13095029 GCF_000276665.1 Chinchilla lanigera
AAAAGTCCTCTCATTTTTACACCTCTTTTTTTTGTCCATTTATCCTAGATAGACACTCGGGCTGCTTCCAACTTTGGCTTCTTCGAATAATGCTGTTATGCACCTCTGCATAGGAACATTTTTTTTTTGGTTTTTCTCCGGTACCGGGAACCGAACTCACAACCTTGCACTTGCCAGGCAGGCGCTTTGCCGCTGAGCTAAATCCCCAGCCCCAGAAAGAAGCACTTAACGTTCCTCTTACACTGGTTTCTCCTGTATCTCTGCTGCTATGTCTAAATAAACATGTGCCGGCAGTTCTGTGGCCTGTGTTTGCTATACCACTTTCCTTTAAACACTTAAAACATCTTTCAAGTACCTCAAGAGGTTGAGTATGAAGCCAGGAAACATATACAAATATACATATTGTTGTCAAGGACTTCTTCAACTTGAAATAAACACTATTTCCTGTGTTTGCAAATAATATGAACCCTTTGGAGAATCCATGGGCACAGCTTTGTATCACTTATTTTCTAACCACGTCCAGAAGAGATGAAATAATATTACCAGATATTGGATTAAAATGCTCACAAGCACAAAAGAGCATATGTAAGTAAATCCACATAAAGTAAAATTTCATATAATTGAAGCACTATTCTGGCAAAGCTTTACCAATATTTTTAAAAGAAAATTAAAGAGAACACTATTATCATTTAATAACCATAAATTGTAAATTACTCTATATTACCATTGCAGATCACTTTCCAGATTATGTTCTTATTTCTCTGAGCTTTTATTCTCCTCTCCAGAATTAACAAAGCCACTGCTTTCTTTGCCCATCCTTTCCAGACTTCACTCAGCAAAATGAGTATGTTGCTTTTCTATATCTGTGCATTACCCATATTATAATTTGCATAGTGTGGTACTGTAAATATTCCTTTCAAACATTTCCATGCTACTATTATTCTAATATTGTAAGGAAAAATAACCCTTTTTCTTCTCAGTCATTTTTTGCTTTCAACAAATATTCACTGAACGTCTCCTATTATATTTTATTAACACTAATATATCAGTATGTGCAGATATACTGTACTATGTTATGCAGAAATAGAAAATAGAAATAAATTTCTCAGTTGATCTAGACCTGCTATTAATTATAAAATCCATTTTATTCATAAATATGTAGAAAAACTTTTAAGATGTTCATTTCACAAGGTATGAAATTTGGTATGTACCAGGTATTGTTTTAGGATTCCAGATAATTTTAAATATCAAATGAAATTTCCTCCCTTAACAGTGTACATTACATTAAGAAGACAGACAATAAAAAACAATATACATACAAATATGTTGTGCATGCTTATATTGCTATAAAAATAGAAAAGACAGGTGTGTTGCAGTAGATAATATTTGCTAAGCAGGGTAGAATCATCTGAATTATGATATCTCAGGAAAGACCAGAACTGAGGGAATATTCCTGTGGGCATTTGGTGGTGACTTTTCCAGACATAAACAAGAGCTGGTAGACATGTTTACAGGCAGACATGCACCTGGAGTGTGTGAGGAATAGTAACTGGTGAAGTGTGAGCAAGAGAGAACAGAACAGTAATGATTTGAGAGAAAAAAAAGAGGGAGTTGGATTATGCGGTACCCTGTGGGTCATTGAAATGGCTATAGCTATGGTACTGAGTGAAATGAGCACATTTGTACAGTGTTGAGCCGCACAACACAGTCTGACTTTTGGCCGCATAATAGAACAGTGGAAAGCACTGATACGGACGGTGGCAAAAGAGTATCTAACTCTCTGTATTTTGAAGGCAAAACCGAAGGGTTTCTTAACCCTTGGATACAGAGCCAGGAGAGAAAGAACAATGTCGAGGAAGAATTCGAACATTTTAATCTTCTGAGTTGCTAAAAGGATACGAGTGCCCACAACTGCATTAGATGCTTAAATGTGAAGGAAGTTTGAGGGGCATCAGTAATTTAATTTTTGTCACACTGATTCAGGGTGGCTCACAGACTCCAAATGGATGCATTAGACAAACAAATGGCTATGTGACTCTAGAATTCAGAAAAGTGGACTATAGCTGAGAGATGACTTTTCAGTCATCAGCACGTCAGTACTACTCACGGTGCTTACACTGGGTAGCATGGCCGGAGGCTGAGGGACAGACCAGAAAAGGAGGGCAAAGCGTGCGCGCTTGGCCACACCAGTGTGAGAGTTCAAGCAGAAAACTATACAAAGCCTGAGAAGCCCACTTCAGCAGAGTGAAGGAATCTGTAAAAGTGGAGACTTTTGAAGCCAAACTTACAGCTTTGAAAACAGTAGGCTAAACCTGCAGCAAATGCTCAATGAATGCAAAATGATTATGTGGTTCTTTACCCATTGGCAACTTTTCAATGTACGAATCTCTACCCTCTCACCCAAACAGTATGGTAATAATATCCATACTCTGCTATACATTTCTTTCAGCTCTACCACGTGCAGGGTACAGGCAGGAGTCCACAGCAGACCCTTCACACACATGAGTGAACCCTGGGAGAGGGTGTTATACACAAACTTATAGAGGAAGGCACAAGGGGCAAGGAAATGAGCAACTCATCCCGCCCAATGTGATGATTTATGAACAGCTCTCTTAAGTTTGGGGGAGTGGGAAAACCAGTAGCATTATTTAATGTGATGTTTGAGCTGACAAATAGAATTAAATTCTTTTTTGCTTTGCATATTTGTCCTTTAATAAAGATACTGAAGATGTATATTTATTCAGGGAAAATACTAACTCCATAATGACTTAGGTTTCTTATTTTTATTTTGTTTGGTGCTATAAATTGTAGTGCTAGCTATGTTCTTGAAGAAAAATTCAAGTAGACTGGTTGAACATTTACCATCCTAATGATAAATGGTGTTTTAGGTATGGCATTTCAATTTTGGGCTGCGGATAGGAATGTAATAAATCAAATATTTATATGCTGTCCATTTTTGACAAAGCCTATTCAGGAGGGACACAGAAAAAACACATATTTTATGAGGAGAAAAGGCAAGATAAAAGTCCTAGTCATATAATTTATCGCAGTTTAGAGTTTACTACTGCTATTAATGGGCATCCTCTATTAGATGGTATATTGAGATACTATTAGACAGGTGACTAGAGGAGAAGGATTTATGAAATCATCTAAGGAGAGATAAAACTGAGGTTACAGGGAGACATATAAGTCAGAGAAATTGAAGAGTAGATAGAAATAGCATTAGAAAATATATCAAGGTCAGGCAGTTCATATTGTAGGATTGAGCGAATCAAACCAGCTGATCTGTAACTGTCAGAATATTCCAGAAGCTACGGCACTGATAAGGCAGGCCAAACCACTCCAAATATACCAGTATATTTTCCACATAAAAATAACAAACTAAATACGTTGATCTGTAATTGTGTACTGTATGTATAATGTAATCTAGTTAAAATACTTCCAATAAAAAGCCTGGAAATCTCAGAGTAACTGCAAAGACTGACAACAGTACAAAGGTAGTTACCTTTCCAATTATGAAGAAATCTGATCATTTCATATTAGTAAGTAATTATGGAGAGTTAGAGTTTTAGGTCAAATAATTCAAATTTCTTTGTAATAATCTTCTTGATAGTTGCCAGACCTACCATCTTCCTCCCATTGTATCTAATGAATTGGTTCCACATAAAATATGGCTTTAATTATGTTTTTCCTCTTGCCATTATTGCTGTGCAGAAGATTTAATAACTCCACACAAAGAAATAAAAACATTTTGGCATGCCCCCAAGAGCTCACAGCGCAGTCTCTGGCCCAGAGATGAACCACGCAAAGGAGATGGCTCCGAGATGTCTGTCTTATCATAACCTCTTAATTTTCTTACCCTATAAGCTTTTCTTTAACTGTCCTGAATTTCTTTCTGCACATTGTACCAACATTGTTTATTTTTGGTCCTTCCAATGTAAGTCCTGTTTTCTCTTAAATGACCACTTCAGTCTATCAAGTTCTGTAAGTAAAATCCCTTCTCTTACAACTGATGGCACAGTTCTACGTGTGTCTAGAGGGTGGAGTCACTGAAGAGGAAGAACCCACTCTGGGTGGGGGTGGAACCAACAAATAGGCTTCTGCTCTGGATGGAATAGAAAGGAAAAGAAGGAGGTCTTGCTTTGGCTTCTGCAGAGGAGCTGCAGTCTTTACCATGGCCTCTAGGTGTCTGTCTCCAGGCTTCCATGGCAGATTCTTTAGCTTTCCAATACACTCTTCCACTTTCCTAGACTGACTCACACAGGACTGCATTGTGCTCCATGCTTCTTCAGCTTTTCACTGGATTATCCAAATGTCAAGCATGCAGAAGAACCTTTGGCAACTCTTCCACCCCAGCTCTGCAGGCAGCCTCTGCAAACCTACCTTGTAAATTCTTTAGTTAGAGAGAATTAGAGATAGATGATAGATAGATAGGTAGGTAGATAGATAGATAGATAGATAGATAGATAGATAGATAGATAGATAGATGGGATAGGGATAGGGATAGATATAGATACCTCTGCTCCTCTAGTGAACCCTAACTGTTACAAGAACTAATTAAATTTGTACTATCTCTCTGTTCTTTTCAAGAGTGAGAAATTTACCAGAACCAGCAAGACAAACTACTACAGAATAATGTGAAACATAAACAAATATTTTTTACAGTAATTTATTTAAGTACAAAGGATGAGATTGAATTTATCTTGGAATATCAATGAGCACATCCCAAAGAAAGGCTAAGGTGGTCAATGGAAATTTTTCCATCAAAGTTAGGGCAAAATGTCAGGCAGAAATAATGTTCAGCAGGCATGGGAACATTCAACATCATGAACTCTTCAGGGTAGTACAAATAGTTCAGTATGGATAGACTGACAGACATAATCCACTAGGAAATGCAAGTGACAAAAGAATGCCATAAGCCAAATATAAAGAGCATTTTTTTCCCCAATGTAAGTATTCTCATCTTTATTCTTGGTGTATCTATTAAAGAATTTTAAACAAAAGACTCATAGCATAAATGAAATTTATGTCCCATATTGGCTACCATAGAGAATGGACAGAAAGAGGCACACAGACATCAGTCTTCAATCAGACTGAATCACCCACTTCATATACTTCTTCCCAACTTCCTTCATCTTTACCACTAACGGACCACTCTGCATACATTAGCACATTAAATTCCCTTAGGAGCTGTAAGATTTAATTACACCACTTCTGCATGAAGAAACTGAGATGCAGAAAGTTAAATGAGATATTTAAAGTAATGTATATAAGAATGGGAATAACTTTAACTTCCACTCCACTGTTTTTTAGATTCTCACATGAATCAAGTAGAAAATATGTATGTTAGCTCCTATGTAAGAAAATCTCCACCACTAATGTATTTGGCCAAGACTACACTTTCAAGGAAAGCCACCTATATTCTGACTGGGATGAGTCAAAGAGAAAGAAAATGATTTTTTTTCTTGGATGTATTTCATACCTAGTGTATTTGCAATAATCTCATGTGTACATTTGTGATGTTTACAGTACATATGGTAATGTTACTCCTATCAACAATACCCCCAGCACCACCAGTAGCAACTGGACAAACCTTTTAATGCTCTACAAAAGACAAAAATATTTTAACAAGATTAATAGGAAAATTCAGAGATGACTCTTAAGTGGGAGCATATTGGCTTTTATAAATCTTTGATATGATTATTGTTCAATGTAAGTAACATTTCATAAAATTTTGAATTTTAAAACATTTAAATTTAAACTTTGATCTAATTCTACATCCTTAATTTGTGAAATTATTTCTTGTTAGAATACATGATTGAAAATGTTCTCTCCTTATCATTTTTTAAACTTCAATGCAAAATTAAATATCAAAGCTTCCTTAAAAATTGATTTAAAAAAATAAAATGAAATTGCTCAGTGAGGGTCAGATTAGCACAAATTAGAGTTCATTATATAGCACTAGCAGCTAATTTATCAAAATTATCATTTCTGCTGTGAGAGAACAATATGCCAACTACAGAAATAACAAGAATTCAGAATCAGGGTCACTGCCTTCATATTTGCAAGTGTGATGCATTATTTGATATCATGTGTATTTTAAAATTAGAAATTCTTAAATATAATGTTCTTAAATATAATATAATATAAATAATATAATATATAAAATATAATATAAATTCTTAAATATAATATTCCCTAAGAAATTCAGTTAAATGTTTATTTTTAAGTAGTATCTTTTGCATAGGTAATTGTACTTGCGTATAAGTCATTGTAAGTTATGTTCCCTTATCTCCCTTATATGTGAAGCCTGAGTTTTGGAAGTATTATTTTGTGCTTCTGTTCTACTATCTTTACCTAGTCCACAATGGAACATGTAATAATTCAGTTAATTTTGATATACTTAATTTATTCCAATTTAGAAGACAATAAATTAATAGATACATTGAAAATATGTTTCCTATTAGCTTGTTTTAAAATGAACAAGTTAGAAGTATATTTTAAAAGTTTTTTCTAAGTATTTTAATAAATCTCATTGGTGCTAATATTGAAAAGTTAAAGCTGTGTTATAATAATATAATGTACTAGCTTCTTATAGATTTAATTTCAAATTTCACATAACTTTTCTCTTTAACATGTACACCACTTACAATAGAGACCACATAAAATCCTGAACTCTCAAGTGACATATGGGACTAATTTTAATACTACACATATGCGAAGCAATAGTCCTTGCAAACTGTGCACACCCTGGACCTCCAGCACCTCTCTTTTTCCCTCCTTTTCACTCTCTCCTCTCACACATTCATATCTTTGTCATATTCTAAATAACTAAAGCTTTCTCTTTATTGTCTGAAGTATTGAGCTAAATTGATGAATGTAAACAGTTGTTAAGATGTAGGAAATTTTTGAACACATACGTTTCAATGGCTGAAAAAGGGTAAGTTAAGCATATTTCATTCTGAATCAAATTTCTGGCAGAGCTACATAAAACAAACACGATTTTTCTGCACCTCAGTAAACTAAATTTTAAGTGAAAATATTGCACTAACAAGGCTGTGGAAGAGTGTGAGCTTGCAGCTGTACATAAGTTTATGTATATCTGTGTCTGCTCTGCTAGTGCTACTTGATGTGTAAATTACAAGAAAAGTAGGAAACAATTATCTAAAAAGTGAAAAAATAGTCACTAACGTGAAAAACAATTTCCTTGAAAAAAATAAGAAAAAAACTTAAAATAACCCTACATATTATTAAAAAAAATCAGGAAGGTGAAGTGTTTCAGACAAAAACAAGAAGAGGTTGAGCACAAATATATTGAACTTAAAACTTTGGATGGAATTAATTCCCGGATATTGCCTCAGAGAGAAAATAAGTTCTCTTACAGATAGATAGATGATAGATAGATAGATGGATAGATAGATGATAGTTAGGTGATGGATAGATAGAAATAAATATTTTTTAAAAGAAATGTTGCTTAATTATTGAATGACAATCACATGTATTAGAAAGCACAACTAGCCATGCATTAGGAATTTTAAATTCGAGTTACATCCCCAGAGTATCAGCTTGGTATATCACAATTCAGTTGGACAGAGTTCCTAAATTCTGATCCTTCCCTTAGGTATTCTTAGTCAAGCCTGCTATGTCCACAAAGAGAAGTGAAAATTCATGAAAAGAGCTTTAAGTGATCACAAGAGACTCAAATACTCCAGTTTTAAAATTTTTTGTGAGTATATATTTGCAGAATATAACGATTCCAGTCTTTGTGGGGAGTTGGTACATGTGAGTAACAGTGTATCTCAATTCTGCTTTATTCCTTTCGCTTCCAGTTCAGATGAGATACATAACAGAGCTAAGGAATGTCCTACCCTTCTCTCACCTGTTTCCTGTCTTTGCCACACACTGGACAAGACAAACCACTTGTTAATTCAATAGGGCAGGATGAGATGCGGGTGGTGGCACATGCCAATAATCTCAGCACTCAGGAGACTGAAGAAGGAGGATCCTTGCACATTCGAGGCCAACCTGGGCTACAAAGTGAGTTCAAGGCCAGCCTGAACTGAATAGCAAGATCCTGTCTCAAAAAAAAAAAAAAAAATTTTTAAAGACAAAAAATATTTCAGTAGGACAAACCCGCATTCACTGATTGGGCCTTGAAAGTAATAAGAAATTGTACTCATGGATAATCTCGATGTCCCCTCAAAACCCCTTGCCCTCAGGGGTGGAGCTTTTGGGGAGATGATTGGATCATGGGTGTGTGAGATCAGTGGATTAGCCCCCCATGAGTTTATAGATGAATGAGATGTTGGGAGCTGAAGCCTGGTGGAGGAGGTGGTCCCTGGGGCTGTGGTCTGGAAGGGTTCCTCTCCCTCCTATTTTGATCTCTCTCTGCTTCCTGCTCCTGTGCCATCAGCTGTTTCTGCACTGCCATCACCCTCCCTCAGAATCAGCAGAGCCTGTGGACTGAAACTTCTACACACCGTGAGCAAAACTCCCCTTGCATCCTTGGAGTTTTTGGTGTCGGGTACTGGGTCTCAGAGACTACAGAAGTAGCTAAGACGGCCCTTTTTTTCTACTGAGTTAAAATAAAGAATATAAGTCAGGCCCCCTGCACTTTTTTCCTCTTCTCCTTTCCTTATCCTCAGGAGACCCAACATATTTAACCAGATGAGACTACCAGGAAAGTTTGAGAACTAGAATTCATGAAAATTCAGTTACTTGATGGTCTTTGAACAATAAACCCCTGGCCTGCACTAGCTTGGTGAACTTTTGACCAGTAAAGGGGCAGGAAAATTATTAGCACCTGACATTTATTTCATTTATTTACTACTGTTCTGATGCATCAATATCTTCTAAATCCTTGTGGGTAGATTTTATTATTATGAAGAAACATTCAGAAACATTTTGCTTTATAATTTTGCCACATGTTCTTTTTAACACAGCACCTGCTTAGCTAATTATACAGCTACAGGTCTTTCATCTGACCAAAAACTATGTCCATCATCTTTCCTCGGTTAACCCCGTCACTGCTCCCTGACCACAGCACTTAGCATCGGACCAGGTTTTGCACTCTAGCGCCCAGAGGACTTGGCCTTAGGTATTTGTTCACAGCAGTCCTGTGAACTAAGCGAGGCAGGTTCCAGCCAATGAGCAGGAACTCTCACTGGGTCAGCAAATAGAGCAGACAGAACTCTGGCATCAACTGACACATTTGATTTTCTACATCAAGTGGATTTTTTTTGAAATATGAAGCTCACACAGAGAAAGTAAATATCTTGGGACTGGGTCTTTTAGAATTCCGAGAGGTATATAAGGGCCTGAACTTCTTTTAAATTTATTAAATGAAATCAATATCCTTTCAGGACACTTTTTAAGTATAAATTAGTTCAAATTCTTATTACTGGTCCCTGAATCCAAAATAGTCATATTACATTTGTTAAAATGGTTACATTTTATTAATAATTTTTATTTATTTATTTATTTATTTATTTATGTGTTTATTTATGTTATGGTTTGTGTCTGTGTGTCCCCTGAAAGCCTCATGCAGTCATGGGGCAGGCTTTTAGAGTTTGACTGATTATGGGTGTAAGAGCTACATCCACCCTGGGGTGGATAGTTTGCATGTGTAAGGGAGAGGAAGAGGCTGCTTGCCACCATTCCTCCCTTTTGGGCTTGTTGCTTTTGCTGTGTTCTGCCACCATGAGCTGTAGCTCTGTGTCATGTGCCACTCTGCCTTGTAACCTGCCAAGTATGGACTGAAACCTCCACAAACTGTAAGCTAAATAAACCTTTCATTCCTTAATTTTGGGAGTCAGGTATTTTATCCCAGCAAGGAGAGAAAAGTAACCGAGACAGAATTTTGTACCAGAGGAGTGGGGTCTTTGCTTTGACTATATCTGACCATGTGGTTCAAGAGCCTTTGGAAATGGCTTATGGAAAGTGTTTGGAAAGGTTTGGAGTTGTCACCTGAAAGAGAAACACTAGAACACCTTCAGCTGTTCTGTCTGGGAGATTCTAATCAGAGCTCAGAAGCCCAGAAGACTGATAGAAATTCTGCCGGTAAAGACCGGGTTCGGGAGGTTTCTGTTGGGAAGAACTGCACTGGTTGTTGGACTCCAGATGATGTCTGTTACGGCTTGGCAGAAAGTTTGTCTGCATTTTGCTCATGTCCAGAGACTTTGCCTAAGACTGATATTAAGTGCAACAGCGGACTGGTTAATCTGGCAAAAGAAATTTCAAGGCAGTCGAATGTTGGGGAAGTGGCATGGCTATTGTTGGGGGCTTTTAGCCAGATTTATATTGAGAATCAAGAACAAAGAACCCAGCACAATAATTTAAAATGCTGTGCTTTTGACCAGAAAGGAAGCTCCAGTAAAGCTGTGGGCTTCAAAGGTGGAGCTGAGGAGATCTCCATTGTTGAGAAGGCACAAGAAAATAAAAAAGATGGCCTGAGGGCATCACAAGAAGCAGCAAGTCTCCACCCTTTGCAGCCTCAAAACTGCAAAGGTGAAAGACCATGCCTTGAGAAGGAAGCCTCAGAGCACCATGTTAAGGAATGGCGGCAGCATAGAAAACCTGCTCCTCAGAATTGGATTCAGAGTGCCCAGCGATCCAGGTACTTGACCCTTGTGGCAAAGAGAGAGGAAAACTTGGCTACTGCTCCAGGTGGCAGCAGACCTTGGCATCATCTCCATGGCTCTGGCTTTAGGTGCATGGTGAATGCATAAGTTCTGAGGTTAAAGAGGCTTCCACCCAGATTTCAAAAGGCCTGGGAGGCCAGGAAGTGTGCCCCTGAGGGTGTAGTGTGTGAAACTGTGAGTGTGAAGCAAAAGGTGCCCTGGAGACTTCAGAAGTTTAGAAAAGCCAGGACCGTGGATCATCTAAGGAAAACTGCAAGGAGGGAGCAAAGCCGGCCTAAGAGAGAAGTCATGGAAGCTGTAACCACTAGAAGTGCCATAGGGCTGGACTCATGCAAGCCTTTGGAGCTCACAATGTGCCACAGATTGCTTCAGATGCTGGTCATGGAACTACAGGACATAATGTTAGCCCTGCTGGATTTTGGACTTGCTTTGGTCCCAATGCTCTGTGTTCCCCTATTTGTACCTTTTGGAATGGTACTGCTTATATTGTGCCATTGAATGTTGGAAGTGTTTAACTTTTCATTTGTACAGGGGCTCACAGCTGAGAGTTTGCCTTACATGTTGGAGGACACTTGGGACTTGGACTCATCAGCAATGCTGCACCTGTTAGGACTTTGGCAACTCTTGCAGATGGACTAAATGCTGTTTGTATAAAGAGATGGGCATGAGTCTTTGGGGACCAGGGGTGGAATGTTATGGTTTTTGTCTGTGTGTCCCCCCCAAAGCCTCATGCAGTCATGGGGCAGGCTTTTAGAATTTGACTGATTATGGGTGTGAGAGCTACACCCACCCTGGGGTGGATAGTTTGCATATGTAAGGGAGAGGAAGAGGCTGCTTGTGGCCATTCCTCCCTTGAGTGCTTGCTGCTTTTGTTGTGTTCTGCCGACATGAGCTGTAGCCCTCTGCCATGTGCCACTCTGCCTTGTAACCTGCCAAGTATGGACTGAAAATTCCACAAACTGTAAGCAAAATAAACCTTTCCTTCCTTAATTTGGGCATCAGGTATTTTGTCCCAGCAATGACAGAAGAGTAACCAAGACAATTTATTACCAAGAATCAAGCTCAGGACCAAATACTGGCCAGGCAGGCACTGTGTCACTGAGCTATATCCTTGGCCCACAATTTACATTTTAAGTATTTACTGTACTTCTCATTTTAAAAATTATCTTTTCATATCTTATAGACCTCATTCTGTTTATGATATTTAATAATTTTTAGCAATTTAATAGATTATATGAGTGTTTTGAAAGGGTGGTAAGCATGATAAAATTGTCAACTCTTTTAAAACAATCTTACTTAAAATCAAAGTTTCTCAGTCATTTACCTTTTAATGTTTCTGAAAGTCTAGTATTAGATACAGAGTTTTTGGCATTCAAATCCATGAAAATATTTTTCATGAATTCCTTCTAATTAATTTAAATTATCTTTGGCTGCTTATATAAATTCTGTAGAATGGAAAATTTGACATAGATAGATAGATAGATAGATAGATAGATAGATAGATAGATTAGATAGATAGATAGATAGATGAATATTTCTCTGGTATTATCTTTAAGCAATGGGATTGCATCCTTCACAAAGTTAGATCTGAATAGTCTTCACAGGACTTCTGGTTTTAGTTATTAGACACAGAAATTGTATTAAATTTCTCTCTATCTCAAAAATCCATGGGGTGTTCAGTGAAGGAATGCAGAAGTGTAAAAATCTGCAGAGCTTCTGAGATTGGCAGTTGAGAAAGATCAGCAGTCAAAAGACTAGAATGAATTTCTGACAGACATCAGACATAAGACTAACGCAAACACCTCCATAGCTATATTATAGTAAAAGGAGTCATCACTCCGTTTATTCAACAGAAATTGTCAGGGGAGCTGGGAGTGGTTTTGCAGTGCAGCTCCCTGGAGCAGGTATGGAAGATAAGCAGAGACACAGGGGCAGGTGGAGAGCCGTCTGGAAAGACACATGTTCAGGCCACCTATCTTAAATTTTGCTCTTTATTTATAACTTGGATTTCTTGTGTAAGAGAAACCAGCTTGTGTGTCTGATCTATTTCACTGCACATTATGGTCTCAAAGTGCATGCATTTCCCTACAAAGGACTCAAGTCTATTCTTCTTAATGGCAGAGTAGTACTCCCTGCTGTGTGAATATCACATTTTCTTTTTTGTAATTTATTTTAAAAATAAACCTGGAAAACATACTCATAAACAGACATTCATTTACACAATAGCTTAAGAACAATATAAACAATACAGAGTTACAGACAACATGGTAGGGAATTAACAATGGTTGTATTATGTATTGATATCTCCAAAGTGGTTTCTCAGGAAAACAAATAGAGACATGCATGACTGATCAAATAAGTAATCATTAACTGTTCCTTTCTGTAAAGCGATAGAAGACAGTAGTACAACTATGTTAGCTATCCTGTATATACATACTTACATAATTTCCCCTTCTTTCCCTTTTCTTTTCTCACACCCCAGTTGCCCTTTACTTTTGAGCATTTTCCTTTCATTTCACAATGTCTATCATACCTCCTAGCTTTAATTCACTCTTTCAGCTCTTACACTGTTTATGAAAACAATTATTACATAATATATGGGGAAAATAAGTCACCACAGAAAGTGTTGGACATGCACTTCAGAAAGCATGCACCATAATCTCGGAATACAAACCATGTAGTAGGCTTAAGGCCAAGTCCCTCACTATGCTTTAAAATTTATTATTGGTATATATTTGTAATACATAATGATGACATTTATCTTGGGGAAACAGTGTATATTAGTTTCACATCTTAATCTCTTTCCTTCCCTCTCTCCTCCCTCTCCTTCGTTAATCTCCCTCCTCAGATCCCTTTCCCATTCCACAAAGTCTACCTGCCTATTTTTTGGTCACCTATCTTTTATGTTGTTCTCTACTTTATTTATATTTTGGGTTTCTAATAGAACAAAAGTCACGTGATATTGAACCTTCTTGTCAGATACATTTCCCTTACCATCATGGCCTCAAGATGCACCCATTTTTCTACAAATGACTCAAACTTATCCTGATGGATAAATATATAACGCATTTTCTTTATGCATTCATCTCTTGATGGGCACATAGGACTCTGTGTCTCTTCCCAACAGAGTGAAAGACAGCATATCACAGTGGCGCACACTTTGGATCACTCACTGATCACCAGGCCATTCACTAAGCCATCAGACATTGACATTACTAACTTGAAGTTAACATACAGTTCCTGGGCTCAACTAATAGGAAGATATGTAGACAATCCAAGACCACATATAACACTTTAAGAAAGAAAGACAGGGCAAAGCAAATTAAAATACAAAATGATTTTGATTAATGGGTAAATCCTAAAAAGCAGAATGTTGAAGCCTTAAGATTTTTGCCTTTACTTGCAAAAGCTCAGTGACCTAGAGCCCCAAATCCTCCAAGAATCTACCTGGTTTGGAAATAAGTGGCATTCGTGTAATCTCAATGTGCCCAGCACTAAATTACAACTTTAAAATTTCTAAATTGACCTGTAGGATCAGTAACAATTACAAAGCAGGCTGTGCGTGACAGAGATTTGTGACCATGTGGAGAAATGCAGACAGACATGTGATGCAGAATGGAAAGGGAGGAAAGAGGAGATGTTACAGTTGATGGAACATGAAAGAATTTTTCTTATGTTGTTTTAGATTATATAAGTGACAGATATAACTGAATTTATTAAAAATATGGGCACATGGGGAAAGGGAAGAAGAAGTAAGAATTTAATTCTAGTTAATTTTCAGTATATGGATTCAGGCCGGGCATGGTAGCACACGCCTGTAATCCTAGCACTTGGGAGGCTGAGGCAGGAGGGTCATTGTGAGTTCGAGACCAGCCTGGGCTACAAAGTGAGCTCAAGGCTTACCTTAACTGCATAGAGAGAACCTGTCTCAAAAAGATGAAAATAGGGGCTGGGGATTTAGCTCAGCGGCAAAGTGCCTGCCTGGCAAGCACAAGGTCGTGAGTTCAGTTCCCGGTACCGGAGAAAAACCAAAAAA